>NW_027506893.1:772500-1047500 GCF_052324685.1 Brachyhypopomus gauderio
ACAGGAACCGGCGTGGACGACCTCTCCAGGGTCGCGGGGACAGGAACCGGCGTGGACGACCTCTCCAGGGTCGCGGGGACAGGAACCGGCGTGGACGACCCCTCCAGGGTCGCGGGGACAGGAACCGGCGTGGACTGCCGACGGGCAGCGGGGACAGGAACCGACGTGGACTGCCTACGGGCAGCGGGAACTGGAACCTGGGGTGAGGAGATGCGCTCGGGGGGCGTGTACGCCAAGCCGACGTCCTCGGGGGGCGTGTACGCCAAGCCGACGTCCTCGGGGGGCGTGTACGACAAGCCGACGTCCTCGGGGGGCGGAGCCACCAAGCCGACGTCCTCGGGGGGCGGAGCCACCAAGCCGACGTCCTCGGGGGGCGGGACCGCCATACTGACGTCATCGGGGGGCGGGACCGCCAAGCCGACGTCATCGGGGGGCGGGACCGCCAAGCCGACGTCATCGGGGGGCGGGACCGCCATACTGACGTCATCGGGGGGCGGGACCGCCAAGCCGACGTGGCTTGTACTCCCCCCCAAAAAATACTTGGGGGTGTCATGTGGAGTAGCCGGCAGGATCAGAGGCGGTGGGTCCTCCTCCTCAGGGTCCTGGGTGAGCCTGGCAGAACACACAGACACACAAGCTCCTCGGTTGCTCTCCCTGCGACGGCTCCGCCTCCCTCGAGGCGTCGGGAGCTCGCATTTGTTATGGAGAGCCAACCGAGGGTTAAGTGAACGCTCGTCGGTGTGTTCTAACCGTCTGCCCGCGACTTGTACTACAGGTTGTTCCTCCTCGTAGTATTCAAGCCGGGCAGACATATAGCGCTCAATAGGAGTCTCGTCGCAAAAGCCAGCCAAAGCCGAAAGTGGCTGCGCTTTCTTAGGTCTGCGACGAGACCTCCTTGTCCCCACAGCGCCAGGGGTATTCCTGTCTCTGGCTTGTTCGCACTGAAATACTGGAGAGTCGAACCGGATTAAACCAGCCAACATCTCATTACAGTGTTTGAACTCACCAGAGTCTCGCTCTCTCGCTGTGTCCTTGGGAGGTCCGGTATTATGTAACGTGGCTTGCGCCACGGAGCGAGGAGACAGACACAATCGTTGAGAGGAGCGAGATTTATTAAAGGGAATACCGTATTTATCGTCGGATAGCCAGGCAGGGTCGATAGCAGGAGGGCAGTCCGTGAAACAAGCAAAGACAGGCATTACAAAGACAGGGAGCACGGGTAACGGGGGAAACACGAATACGGTCAGGTACAGAGAACAGCGAAGAAACAGACACGATCACAAATCAAATTCAAAATACCGGACGAAGGACAAGGGAGACTCAGGGGCTTATATGCACAGACATTAAACAAGGGGCAGGTGATGACAATGACACAGGGGTGTGGTAACAAACGAGGAATCAAAACCAACGAGCAGGGCGGGACAAACAGGCAGGGAACACGGACATGAGGGAACCCAGAGTGACAGCTATGAGAGGGGGCGTTGCCCTACGTGACAGAACCCCCCCTCAAAGCGTGCCACTCCGGGGCACGCAAGGGCAGACAGGACAGGGACAGCGGACACAGGACAGACCGGAGGAACAGACAGGGGGAAAGCAGGGCATGGAGACCGGGGCACGGCAGGGACAGGGGGACCAGAGATGGGCCAGGAGCCGGGCCGGGGCACGGCCACACAGGCAGGGACCGGGCGAGGCACGGGAGGAGGACTGGACAGGACAGGACAGGGGACAGACACGGGAGTTGGGCCAGGGGACAGGGCAGAGGAGAACACGGAGGCAAAGACAGCCTGGACGACGGAGACTGGGACAGGAACGAAGTGGGTCACAATCTGGGGAACAGACACGGGAACCGGGACAGAGAGGACACCACTGGAACCAGACACAGGGACGGGCACAAGGACACGAACAGGCACACACACAGGGACTGGGACCAACACAAAACCAGGGACAGAACATGGGAGCAAGGGGAACATGGGCAAAGAGACAGGGGCACATGGCAGAGCAGGGGGCACAAAGAGTCCAGGCCCAATAGAGGGCAGCACAGTCTCTGGGGACACAGGCGCGGCCGGGCGGCGGGCAGCGGGAACAGGAGCCGGCAGACAGGCAGCGGGAACAGGCAGGGTCCGCTGGCGTGCAGCGGGAACAGGCAGGGTCCGCTGGCGTGCAGCGGGAACAGGCAGGGTCCGCTGGCGGGCAGCGGGGACAGGAACCGGCGTGGACGACCTCTCCAGGGTCGCGGGGACAGGAACCGGCGTGGACGACCTCTCCAGGGTCGCGGGGACAGGAACCGGCGTGGACGACCCCTCCAGGGTCGCGGGGACAGGAACCGGCGTGGACTGCCGACGGGCAGCGGGGACAGGAACCGACGTGGACTGCCTACGGGCAGCGGGAACTGGAACCTGGGGTGAGGAGATGCGCTCGGGGGGCGTGTACGCCAAGCCGACGTCCTCGGGGGGCGTGTACGCCAAGCCGACGTCCTCGGGGGGCGTGTACGACAAGCCGACGTCCTCGGGGGGCGGAGCCACCAAGCCGACGTCCTCGGGGGGCGGAGCCACCAAGCCGACGTCCTCGGGGGGCGGGACCGCCATACTGACGTCATCGGGGGGCGGGACCGCCAAGCCGACGTCATCGGGGGGCGGGACCGCCAAGCCGACGTCATCGGGGGGCGGGACCGCCATACTGACGTCATCGGGGGGCGGGACCGCCAAGCCGACGTGGCTTGTACTCCCCCCCAAAAAATACTTGGGGGTGTCATGTGGAGTAGCCGGCAGGATCAGAGGCGGTGGGTCCTCCTCCTCAGGGTCCTGGGTGAGCCTGGCAAAACACACAGACACACAAGCTCCTCGGTTGCTCTCCCTGCGACGGCTCCGCCTCCCTCGAGGCGTCGGGAGCTCGCATTTGTTATGGAGAGCCAACCGAGGGTTAAGTGAACGCTCGTCGGTGTGTTCTAACCGTCTGCCCGCGACTTGTACTACAGGTTGTTCCTCCTCGTAGTATTCAAGCCGGGCAGACATATAGCGCTCAATAGGAGTCTCGTCGCAAAAGCCAGCCAAAGCCGAAAGTGGCTGCGCTTTCTTAGGTCTGCGACGAGACCTCCTTGTCCCCACAGCGCCAGGGGTATTCCTGTCTCTGGCTTGTTCGCACTGAAATACTGGAGAGTCGAACCGGATTAAACCAGCCAACATCTCATTACAGTGTTTGAACTCACCAGAGTCTCGCTCTCTCGCTGTGTCCTTGGGAGGTCCGGTATTATGTAACGTGGCTTGCGCCACGGAGCGAGGAGACGGACACAATCGTTGAGAGGAGCGAGATTTATTAAAGGGAATACCGTATTTATCGTCGGATAGCCAGGCAGGGTCGATAGCAGGAGGGCAGTCCGTGAAACAAGCAAAGACAGGCATTACAAAGACAGGGAGCACGGGTAACGGGGGAAACACGAATACGGTCAGGTACAGAGAACAGCGAAGAAACAGACACGATCACAAATCAAATTCAAAATACCGGACGAAGGACAAGGGAGACTCAGGGGCTTATATGCACAGACATTAAACAAGGGGCAGGTGATGACAATGACACAGGGGTGTGGTAACAAACGAGGAATCAAAACCAACGAGCAGGGCGGGACAAACAGGCAGGGAACACGGACATGAGGGAACCCAGAGTGACAGCTATGAGAGGGGGCGTTGCCCTACGTGACAAATAGCTGCTTTCAATTTCCCTAGTTAGCCAAAAATTTAAGTGTAGGAGTCACTCATCTTCAGATGGTGTTATAGTAGGGCAGCAGACATTTTCAGGTGGGAGAGAGAGAGAGAGAGAGAGAGAGAGAGAGAGACAGACATCTGTGTCCATGGGGAGCAGAGCCACAATGATAACCAAACCCAACACGAGCTTCTCCCCAAACTTGTCTTTAAAATACAGTGTGATGTCCTGCTGTCTGACTAGACAAATCCAAGAGAAAACACTCCAAGACAGAAAATGACCCTCATCCCCATCTGGCAGGACATGCAAACCTTGTCACATCAAAGTCAAAAGTCAAATTTATTTATATAGCACTTTTTACAACACATGTCACAAATCAGCTTTACAATCGTATTGATCCAGATCCTTAATGACCAAGCCAAAGGCAACAGTGGCAAGGAAAAACTCCCTATGATGGTGGGGATTAGGAAGAAACCTGGGGAGGACTAAGACTCACAAGGGAACCCATCCTCCATTGGGCGGCCCGTTAGCACAAGTCCGTATTTGTGGACAAAATGTGGTTCTACAGTTATAATTAAGGTTCTTGTTTCCCGGCCAAGTAGTCACAGTCCCATCAGTGCAGATGGTGAGCCTCAGGTAGGAGCTAGCATCAGCATCTCAAAACACTGCTCTACACAAATGACCTGGGGGAGTTTTACTAGTACAGAGTCAACTCTGTAAACAGAAGGTACAAATCTGTGTTCTATTACCACACTTGTGTGCAGTCTATATATTATATCTTATCAAGTTACAGTTCTGGAGTGTTTGTAGTTTCACTGTAACTGTAGTTTGGTAGCAGCAGAGTTTGTTTGGGTGTGTTGGGACACTAGTGTAGGACACCAGAATGATCAGAAACACCATAACAGTGTAACATAGTGAAGATATCCATCCATCCATCCATTATCTGAACCACTTTATCCCGCTAGTCGGTGTCACGGCAGCATCTCCGGGCGAAGGCAGAGTACACCATGGGCAGGTCGCCAGTCCACCACAATTTTAGAGTGATCAATCAACCTAACATGCATGTCTTTGAACTGTGGGAGGAAACCGGAGTACCCGGAGGAAACCCACTCAGGCACAGGGAGAACATGCAAACTCCACACAGAGCAGCCTAGACCGAGAATCGAACCCAGACCGCCTTGCTGTGAGGCGACAGTGCTAACCACCACACCACCATGCCGCCATAGTGAAGATACTCTTCCCTAATATTTCTGGTAAACTAAACCTGGGAGCACAAGAAATAACCTTGTTTGCTGTATAATTATGAAGTATGTAATAAAATAATGTAAAAGTAATAAACACTCCACAAATTCTTAAACCTGTACTATATGAAAGCATCAAAGGCAGAAATGTCACCCATGAGAAGGAAGAATTTGCGTTGGCAATTTGATTGACCATAGAATTAGTGCCAATAATAAGAAACTCAGTCTTATGGGCATTTAATAAAAGAAAATTGGCATGTAGCCACAGGTTGAGGTCAGATATACATTTAGTGATGGATGAGGGTGGGAAAGGTGCATGAGGCTTAAAGCTGAGATAAAGCTGAGTGTCATCAGCATAGAGATGGTATTTTAATCCATACTGTCGTAACAACTCACCGAGTGGCAGAATATAAATAGTAAAAAGCAGTGGTCCTAGCACTGAGCCCTGAGGAACACCCTGAGCAACCGGAGCTAAATCTGATTTACTATTACCCAAGCGTATAAACTGACGCCTATCCGAGAGGTATGAAGTGAACCAAGAAATAACGGTGCCAGAAAACCCAAGATCACGGAGCCGTGAGAGCAGTATTGAATGATTGACTGTATCGAAGGCAGCAGTGAGATCGAGGAGTAGAAGAAGAGAGGCATGGCCATTATCAGAGGAGAGAAGAAGGTCATTTAGCACACAAACAAGGGCAGTCTCAGTGCTGTGCTGAGCACGGAAACCAGACTGGAAAATATCAAAAAGATTATTGGAAGACATGTACTGGAGTAGTTGGGAGGCCACCACACATTCAAGGATCTTTGAGAGAAATGGTAGATTAGATATTGGGCGATAATTATTTAAAACAGTAGTGTCAAGATTTTGTTTTTTGATAACCGGGGTGATGGCAGATGTCTTTAGATCTAATGGAACGTGACCAGAAACAAGAGAAAGATTAACAAGATGACAGATAGAGGAGGAAAGAGAAGAGACGCCCTGTTTTAGCAGTGATGTAGGTATGGGATCGAGAATGCAAGTAGTAGACTTGGAACTGGTGAGGAGTTTAATTATAAGATCAGAGCTAACTAAAGAAAAAGTGGAGAATGACAGAGAGGGTGAGACAGTCATCTGGGAGGAAGTGGAGAAAGAAGAACTACGTGATTGAACCTTCAACAAGTCCTGGTAGATAACTGAGACTTTGTTAGTAAAAAAACTAAGAAATGTGTTACATTGATCGGATGTAGGGGCCAGTGGAGATGAAGGGGGACGCAGTAGATTATTAACAATTTTAAATAGTCGTTTGGGGTCGGAACCAGAGTTATTTATTGCAGACGTGTAGTATAGAGCATGGGCTGAGTTTAAGGCATCCTTATATTTGGTCAGATGGTCAATATAAGCCTGGTGATGAACAGGCAAACCAGTTTTCTTATAAAGCCGCTCAAGACGCCTGCCCGTAGTCTTTAGAACACGTAGGTCAGGTGTGAACCAGGGTGACACGTGGGTGGAGGAAACATATCGAGTTATGACAGGTGCTAAGGAGTTCAAAGTGTCAGAGAGGGAATGATTGTAGACTGATAGGGTAGTGTCAAGATTGGGAATAGAGGGAATAGTGGGAAAAGGAGATGATTTCAGGGCAGAGAAGAACACCGAAGAGTTTACAGATGTAAGTTTACGGTAGGTGAGAAGTGTTTTGAAGGAAGGAGGCAGAGTGCTAGGAGAGAGACATGAAGTGATAAACAGATGGTCAGATACCCCAGTGTCATGACCCACCACACTGGTAATAGTTCCAGGAGTGGAACAAATTAAATCCAGAATGTGACCATGCTTATGGGTAGGAAAATCAACAAGCTGATGCAACTCAAAACAGCTTAACAGTGATGAAAAGTCAAGAGAACCGGATGAGACAGAGTCAATATGGATGTTGAAGTCACCAAGGGTAACCAGAGAATTTGATAGAGGACTGAGAGTGGAAAGGACTTCACCAAGTTCTTGCAAGAAGTCAGAGACCGAGCTGTTAGGGGGGCGGTAACTAACAAAAGTACAGATGAGTTGTAACCAGATGTTTTAACTGCCATGCATTCACAGTGAACTGTTTTCTGAATTGTAATTTCACTGATAGTATATTTACTATTAAATATGACAGCTAAACCTCCGCCACGACCACACAGTCTGGGGGCAGAGAGATGTTTAAACCCAGGCGGGGCAGCAGCATTTAAATAGTAGTAGTCATGCTGTAACTGCCAGGTTTCAGTCAGCAGGAGGAAATCAAGGCGATGCTGTCCGATGAGGTCGTTGATAAGGGCAGCTTTGTCAGTCATGGAACGACAGTTGAACAGACCTAGGTTGAGCAGGCGAGGATGATCAGATGAAGGGCGGAGAGTAGTAGGAAAAACCCGGGACCGCGGGACCTCTCTCAGGGCTCGAGGGTCCACTCCGCGTCGAGGCGCCGACGGACCGAGCTTGGGGAGACGAGCCGAGCTTAAGACCACAGGAATGCTGGAGACGGAGGATCGATGCACTAGAGAGCGATGTCTAGATCCACGGTGAATGTAACGAGGCCGACGGGCGATACCAGCGGAGAGACACATGCCGTATGTAGTGGAGTCGAGTTGAGATGGAAAACGAAGATCGTAAAGTTCACTCAAGGAGTAAACTCGCTGGAAATCCTCAGCAGCACTCGAGACCAGCATAACTACCATAACCATTAGCACGGAGATCAACATAGTCACAATAGCAATAGCGGAGAAACTAATGCTTACGCTGCGTTAGCCCGTGTTACCGACCAGCACCACAGGCTGAAAATCGGCGATAAGTATCACCGATCACAGACTGGTATGAAACAACAGACAGAGAGAGATGGGAAGAACTCACTCATGCATGTCGAATCCCAGGGGGCTGATGACGGCACACAGAGAGCTCGCAGGTAAACACAAGCTGCCGGCTAAGCAAAGTGGGTAGTTGCAGTAGTTTCAGTGAGTTCACGCGACTCAGAATAGATCCACCAAGAGCAATCCTTGTTTAATCCAGAGATGAAAGAGTATAAAGCAGGATACTGAGATAGTTTAATGATGACAAAATAAATAGATAAGAAAATAAGCAAAGAGAAACACAGGTGAAAGGAGCGGCAGCACAGACGCGTGCAGCGTACCCTTTACCCGGAAGTGAAACACTTCCACAGTAAAAGGAAGTAATATTTCTGTTTGTGATAAAAAAACATCTGACAAACACACATAACAACCAGAGGACAGCAGATCATATGAAAATATAATATTTGTGTCATTCTCAAAACTTTTGGCCATGACTGTAGGTTATCATCTGCACAGATACACTACTGCAACCATATGGGTTAATTACACTGACACCTGGTGGTTATTTTGTGTATAGTCATTTTTATTATGCAGTTATGTTCTCCAAACACACATGTCTAAATGTGATAAACAAAATAGCAGTATGATCATTAATTAAAAATGTCTATATTATAATATCTGTTGTGTCAGCTATAGAGTGTATAGTAATATCTGTTGTATCTACTTGCAGTCTGGCTCTTTGTAATCTAGGGGGAAAGACTTGTGAAAATCTGGCATCAGTTTTGCAACTGGCAAATTCCCTCCTGATGGAACTGGACCTTAGTAACAACGACCTAAACAATTCAGGAGTGGAGCAGCTCTCTGCTGGACTGAAGAGTTCACACTGTAAACTGGAGACACTCAGGTGAGATTTGTTATATTCAACAGAGATTCTTCTTGGTTGGTCCTGTAGCTCTGACCTCCATCACCATGAAATGTTTTGATAGTTCAGTCATGCAGCATATTAGACCCTTCTGCCTCCTACTTTGATCCCCTTCAATAATCATATAATGTAAATAGATCTGGTATGGACGCTGTATCCAGTGAACTACACGTGACTCTCACACATCTAGAGAACAAAGACACGTCAGGATGTTTATCTACATCAGCTCCACTTTCAATACCATCATTACACAACAGCTCACAGAGAAGCTGGTCACTCTGGGCCTCCACACACCCCTCTGCAGCTGTGTACTGTACCTTCTTACTGTCACGTATGGCTACGCCCCCTCTCCTAGCTGTCACTCTGGGTTCCCTCGTGTCTGTTTTCCTTGCTCATTGATCCCACCCTGTTTGTCTGTAACCCCGGTTTCTGTCTGTCTGCCACGCCCGTGTCATCATCGTCCTCACCTGTGTCTTGTTAGTTCTGTGTTCATATAGTCCCTGTGAATGCCCAGTCTGGTTATCTGTGGTTTTGTTCTCCTTGTTCATTCTGTGCTCAGTTTCTGTATCCAGCCCGTTTTCCTGTTCTGTGAGTACGTCTTGTTTTCGCTGCCCAATTGCCCTGTGTTTTCTGTTCGTTTTAGTTGCTCTGCGTTTTACCCATGTTTTGTTTTCCAAGTGTTCAGTCATGTCGCTCAGTGTTTCATGTTCGGACTACCTCTCTGATTTGACCTCAGCATTCCTATTCGACCCTGAGTTTGGTATTCCCTTTAATAAATCTCGCTCTCCTCAGCGTTTGTGTTGGCCTCCTCGCTCCGCAGCACGAGCTGCGTTACACTTACACACAGACCACAGTCAGTGAGAACAGAGAACAGAACAGCTCAGTGTCGATCAGATTATTTAGACGTGTTTCCTCTTTCTTTATAATGCTGCCTCCCCCCCACACAACAGCATAAAAGACACTGACCACCACAGGTTGATAAAACATGTATCAATGTTTTGCAAATGTTAAAGGACCTCAACCTTCTTTAAAAGTTTATTAATTCATTCATTAAAAAATAAAGCCAGCTTTGGCCCTTCCTGTACAGAGAGTCAGTGTTAATAGACCTGTCCAGTTTATTATTCAAGTTTCTGATGTGCAGCCCCCCAGCCTGACATACTGTGGTCTACTAGTGAGGTCGTCCGTAATCCAGGTTGCCAGGTGTGAGTCCACATTCATTGCCGTCAGTTTGTCTCTTAGCAAAAGGGGCTGTATGGTGTTAAAAGCACTGGAGAAGTAAAAAACATGATTCTGACAGTACAGCCTCCTTTATCCAGATGAGCGTGTGTCCTGTAGAGGAGGTGTGAGATGGCATCTTCCACTCCCACCTTGTCTTGTTAGACAAACTGTAGTGGGTCCACTGCTGAACTTGAGGTCTGAGGAGGTGGAGTAGCAGTCGCTCCATGGACTTGGTGATGATGTTTCTGTATGTGGTGTCTGAGCATTATGATATGTGGAGAACAGTATCTCACTTCTGTATATGCTGAAGGTGAATGATAGAGGTGATAATAAACTGACATGAAGGTGTAGAGTTCAGTTCCTCTACTAATAGAGCAGGAATCAGCTTCTTCATAAAGAGAAGACTCCTACATCACAGCACTGTTGTTTATACATGTTTATAATGACATAAACAGAGCTCCATAAACCCCACACATATATAAGTCTGCATCACTTGGGTTTCTTAGACTGTTTCTCTGCAGTGTCACTGGTCCTGGTCACAACAAGCAGCAGTGATGTGGAGAAGAGTCTCTCTCTCTCTCCCTCTCCTTTCTGCAGATTGTCTGGTTGTCTGGTCACAAAGGAAGGTTGTTCTTCTCTGGCTTCAGCTCTGAGCTCAAACCCCTCACACCTGAAAGAACTGGATCTGACCTACAACCACCCAGGAGAGTCAGGAGTGAAGCTGCTCTCTGCTAGACTGGAGGATCCACACTGCAGACTGGACACACTCAGGTATGTAACATTATAGTGTGTGTGTGTGTGTGTGTGTGTGTGTGTGTGTGTGTGTGTGTGTCCTAGAGTTCATGAGTAACTAAACTACTGAAGGCCATAATCATCTGTTTCTTATGTATTTCTGACTGGTCTCCCTATTAATAATTCCTCCTGTTTGTAGACTCTGCTGTGCAGTGATATGTTTGTAGTGTCTTTGTTGTCTAGTGTTTGGTTTTTAAGTTCTCCGTCACTACGACGGATTTCCGTCATTTGATTTTTTTGGGGAAAAAATCCGTCAAATCATAATAAACAACACACGCACGTGCTAACACGTGCTCATCAGCACTGGATGGATGACGGCGGTGTCATTTGATTGACTTGCGGTTCATTCCGCCTTCAGATTTGCGGATGTTACGTAGAAAAGTTTTTACCCCCCTCCTGCCTGGCGTGATCGTAGCTCGCGACTCTGTACACCTGCGCGAACGGCGGAGGCTACTTGCTGCGTCACATTCTTTTTGCAGTGTAGTCCCCTCAAAAACAGGGGAATGAACATTTACCTGACCAATTGTAATGTTGCATTAGTGCTGGAATTTAGGCTAAAGTACTTTAAAATGCTTGAAAATGTAACTACTTCGTTTCACAACAAATATCTGTCTGACTGAACAGTTATTACGTTAACAAATACGAGCCTCTTGTAATTCCAGGACGAAACATGAGAGAACGTGAAGACGTTAAGATTAGGCGTTTTGAAAATAAACAACCTTTAAATAATGTGATGAAAAGAGAATTATTTCGAATCATTTCGAGTATATGTATAAATATTTAACTTAATTAAATTTAACGTTGAGAACGCGTTGAAATGGACCTTGAAAGTGACATACAAGTGCTTTAATTCCACCTTATAAAGGTGTATGAACCCGGCAAACATGACTTGGTTCACTGCGCTGAAGCGCGAAGTTACAAAATTCGAGAGGTGCACGACTGCGAGGCTCTCACGCACGGGTGGAGCCACCGCGATTACGTCATTTTCGGCGTGCGGACCCTCGCGCTGCTCACGCCACTCGTGCTGCGTCAAGTATAAAGGCTTAAACCAGGCCAGAGCCGTATTCACCGTATTTCGCCACGCCCACTTTCAAGTGTGTGTTTCTTCCGCCTTTGTGTTAGAACTTCCGGTCAGCTATTTTTGCATTAGTGTACACTACTATATTTTAATGATTTTTTTCATAAAATAGGCATTCTTGTCTATTTACTTCTTTACTTAATTACTTAAAATTACTAAATGAATGCAAGGAAAAGATGTGGCCACTGATTATAAAATAGTTACTTATCTGATAGCCTCACAAGCACCTGACATGTTTGCTTCATCAGAGCTTCATAACCGAGACATTTCTCGGGATAAGGATGATCTGGTGTTGGTTTCCCCTCCACAAAATGATAAGAGCAGACGTATGGACGTTTGGGTGGATGTTTTAAATTTAGCGCCTTCAGCCTTAGACGCAGGTCCTCTTCTTTGGAAGGCGGTGGATACAAGTTATAAGGTGCCCCACAACACTCGGATCTTTTCGAGCTGTGTTCGTAACACTGTTGGTCAAGCCAAGTTTTCCTCTTCTTCCAATTATTGTGACACCCTCTAACTCAGGAGTGGCCAACCTGCGACTCTTTGCCTGGTTTCATGCGTCTCCCCAGCCGGTCCGCTCTCACCTGCACTAACGGTGTGTGTCGTGGCCCGGTTACCTCATCAGCTCTGAGTGCGACACACTGCTACATCTTCGTGGTAGTAAAAACTACTGACACTGTGTTCTTTTCTTCCTAAAAGTGAGCGCAGGTCAGTGGCGTTGTAATGAGTGTTGATAACGGAGTTTATCCACTTTTTACCTAGAAAACAACAGTTGTGTACATAACAGAGCTTGTAGTGTGCTCCAAACGTGACAAAGTCCTGAAGCATATCACGACTTATGTTTATATCGAAGTTTGTGCTTGTTTTTTTACTTAATACTTAATTTGTGTCCATTTTACATCCTCCCCGCTAATAATTTGGTCTCTTGTGACTCTTGGTCTCTGACGGGTTGGCCACCTCTGCTCTAACTGAACATATTATGCTAGTCATTTTGTGTTTGCTGTCGTTTTGCTTGTAATCGGTATCAGCGTATCCGTAGCACCGGAAGTTCTAACACAAAGTCAACCAAGATGGCCCTGCCCAGCGTTGTCATGGAAAATAGCGTGAATAGAGAGAGAGTCGCGACAACGGAAGTTCAAAACGCTTGATGGTCACGTGATTCACGGAGGCTTCAGATAGTTCCAGGAAGTTCAATTTGAGCGCATAAACACGATTTGAGGATTATTGTGAACATATAACGACCAACTTTAGGCTAATTTTAGAGCACATTGCTGTTTAATGCTTTGATTGTTTTATAATTGTTATATATTACGTTCATTTATATATTTAGAGGGACAGGAAGGGGTGAGAAATTCAGATGAGATTAATTTTCTAACATTCATGGTCATTTCTGTAATCCCATGGTATTGATGACCTAAGTAATCTAAATGACTAATGTACATTTTCTGACAGAAGGAAAATTTTCTTTGACTTCATTGTGCAGAAATATGCTTTAAAAGGGTACATTAAAACACATTACATTTACATCCAGACAGTATATGACATATTAAAATATATAGATAAATTGTATATATATATATATATATATATCTTGTCTTTTTAATACACACTTATTTACAGCAATTAATTCATTAAATAAATCTCTAATAATCTCAAATATGAATATCATGTCAAGCAGTTTTTCTGGGTCCTTTCCTCCGTGTTGTTTGTGTAGTGTCCACCATGGTTTGCTGTGTTGCATGGGGATGCTCCAATCGAGCAAAAATGTATAATTTCCCCACTGATACTGAGAGGAGAAAAAAATGGTTGTCTCAACTAAGCAGGAGCAATCTTACCCTCACTAAAGATTACAACAGCAAATATATATGTGAGGTAATCATCAAACACTGCATTTGCACTTTTCACAATAAACACACTATTGGAAAGCTTAATGCCTGATTTATTAAAATACAGAATAGTGAACAAAAAAAAAATCTAAGACTCCAGACAGACTCGGGTGCAGGGTGAGGGTGCTGTCTAGTTGCAGGCTCCATTGAATCCCCTATGGTTCTTTGGCTTAAAGAGAGAGAGGAGAAAAATACAGGAGAAAATGATTATTATGAGTATTGATGTGATATGAATTTGAACTTGTTGCACATCCTTGGTTGTTTTTTATACGTGTAATGAGTGTATACGTATCCAGTAAGTGTTCTCTAATACTGTGTATTCACCCACTATGGGATATGTATATGGGTAGACAAAACTGAGTTGTCATGTGTGAGGAGTAAACTCACATCACTCTGCAGGCACATTTTGAGGCAGACCAGTTCATCAAAACCAAACAGGGCAAGACTAGGCTGAGAGCAGATGCTGTTCCCACCATATTTGTGCATCGCCCCGCACTCAGAAAGAGGAAGCCCCCTGCACTACGATGCACCACTGGACCTGTAAACACAGGGCCCATAGCTGCTGATCACAGCTATAGTGTTGACACAGGTATAATAAGTATGAACTCCTAATAATTATATTATTTCTTTAAGTGATAGAATATTTAAAACTTAATCACACTAAATAGTATACGTCTTTTATATCCAGCAGTTTCAAAAACTGAGGAAATACGTTAATAAAATAAAATAAAAATAAATAAAACAAAATAAAAAGGAAAATAAAATAAATAAAAGGATAAATAAATAAAATAAAAGGAAATAAAACGTTAGCTGGTACTCCAAAATGGATATCCTCATTTCACCTCCTCGACCCAACACACTCTACAATCACACTCAAATGTTATATTTAACCAATACTTATAGCTACCCCGCAAAAACATCGCGTTTAGGTGAAATGGCATTAAGAGAGGAATTTACAATTAATAGGCTGTCGGTCGTTAATGTGAAATCTCGCTAACCGTATTCGCGTTGTCTTAGCATAGATTTAGTTCCCTAAATCTGCTTATTAAGAGGTGGATAATTCACTAAAATGCTTTAATTCACATTTTAATGCACATGCTAATTTGATTCTGATGTCCTTATAATACACAATCTGATTTTTTAAGCGTACTAACCTGTAAAAGTGTATCACAGATGGTCCACTGCTCCAGTTTGACTGCGCTGCTCGTATTTGCTGCTAACTTCCGGGAACTATTGACAGGCTCCATGATCCGCTATTGCTGTAAAAAACTGGTCCATTGGAGTGAACGGAGTTGACGCGACTCTCTCTCTATAGGGCTCTGAACCAGGCTTAACATGGATGGTGTTGTTCTGTTTGTATTTAAAAGCTCTATCCAATGGTGTTAATTTTTTTGTAACATACCTACTTAAAGCAGGTCATCTTACGGCTTATGTTTTTGCGATGGTGAATCTGATCAAAACAAGAGAGCTTCATACCTCTCACCAGGATTCACTAAATTTGACTTGATCGTTAAATAATTTTCTGGAAGAGGACCCCCAGATAACTCCCATTAAATACACATTTATGTACATTTATTGCTCAGGTGTTCATTCTCTCTTCTCTCCTTACACAGTTTAGATAAATATACTTTATAAATGTGTTTATTGTGTAGAATTAGGCAAAAAAGGCCGTGTCCCAACTACACCACATTTTCAGTAATTGCTGGCATTGTCTTTTGCCAGGAAAAAAATTTCAGTCAAATGAAAATTTCTTGCTTTAACCCATGTTTTAGGGTGAGTTGGGGAGTCAGTGTTATAGTGAACTGTACTGCAGTGTGTTATAGTGAGTGTGTCAGTGTTAGTGGGTGGAGCTGTGTAGGCCAGAGGGCGGAGCTACAGTCCACCTGCATGACTGGTTGGTTCCTGCTCCCCATCATGATGGACAGGTGTGTGTCATCAGGGGGAGGAGCCTGGACAGCAGCTGTCTGGACAGAGTGGTTGGGTTATCTGTGAGTATGTGTGAGTGTCTGCGGGTGAGGAGTGTGGTTGGGGTGTGCGTGCGTGTGTGTGTGTGTGTGTGTGTGTGTGTGTGTGTGAGAGAGAGAGAGAGAGAGAGAGGAGTGTTTCAGTCAGTGTGGTTGGTGTGTGTGTGTGTGTGTGTGTGTGTGTGTGTGTGTGTGTGTGTGTGTGTGTGTGTGTGAGAGAGAGAAAACTGAGAATTTTGAGTTTTCATGTGTATTTATCTCTCTGTCTGCATCCATCTCTCAAAGACATGGAGACTCACGTGGAAGAGAGATAGAGAGAACAAGAAGGAGGGAAAGACAGATGGAGAGATAGAGAATGAAAAATGTAATGTAGATTGAATTCGTCAGATTTTTTTAACTGTGTGTGTGTGTTTCTGCTGGGAGCGAGAGAGTAGGAAATAGAGAGGGATAGAGGGAAGGTAGAAGAGAAGAAGAGGGAGAGAAAATGGAAATAGAACAAGAGTGGGAGAAGGAGGGAGAGATAGAACATGAAAATAAAATGGATTAGAGAAGAAGGGATTAAATCATTTTTAAACTGTGTGTGCGAGGGCAAGAGATAAAGAGAACAACAGAGGGAGAGAGAGACAGAGGGAGAGAGGAAGTCTGAATTTTAACTATTGTAACAATTATTTTGTATTATTGTAAGTCGCTTTGGATAAAAGCGTCAGCTAAATAAATAAATAAAATAAAGTATGACAGGAGGGAAAGAAGAGGAGAGAGAGGGACAGAGATTGGGAAGGTGGAAGAGATGGAGAAAGGGTCTCCAAGGAAAAAGGGAGAGAAAGATGAAGGCAAAGAGGGAAAGGAGGGAGGTAAAGATGGAAAGAACTTGTTTCCTTCCAGGACGGAAGGAAGAGAAGGAGAGATGGAGAGGGAGCAGTGGTGTAGTCCTAAAAAAATAAGTGGGGGGTCGATTTTGGTGATCGATCGCCAAAAGTTCGCCAAAAGTTCGATTACTAACGCATCAAGTATAAACCTGGCTTTTGACAACCTCCTGTTCAAATAAGTGTGTCATCCCCCCCCCCCCCCCACACTACACCCCTGAAAGGGAGGGATATATGGATGGAGGTAGAGAAAGATGGAAAGAGGAATTTTTAAGCTGTGTGTGTGTGTGTGTGTGTGTGTGTGTGTGTGTGTGTGTGTGTGTGTGTGTGTGTGTGTGTGTGTGTGTGTGTGTGTGTGTGTGTGTGTGTGTGTGTGTGTGTTTTAGGGTGGATCATACAGGGACGATGAGAATCAAACCAGGACTAAGAAAATGTGAGTTCACTATTTCAGTATAATGAACACACACACACACACGCTAATACACACACTCTCATAATGTACACACACACATATTCACTCTCACACACAGTAGAGTGTGTCCTCTAATGTCTGTTCTTGTGTGCAGATGTGTGTGAGTTCACACTGGATCCAAACACAGTACACAGATACCTCTCTCTGTCTGAGGGGAACAAGAAGGTGACGCATGTGGAGAAGAGGCAGTGGTATCCTGATCATCCAGACAGATTTGATTACTATTGGCAGGTGCTGAGTAGAGAGAGTGTGTGTGGACGCTGTTACTGGGAGGCTGAGTGGAGTGGAGATGCTGTTATAGCAGTGACATATAAAGGAATCAGCAGGAAAGGAGACAGTGATGACTGTGTGTTTGGATGGAATATAAAGTCCTGGTGTCTTTCCTGCTCTAATAACAGTTACACTGTCAGACACAATAAGAAGGAAACTGTCATCTCTGCCCCCTCCATCTCCAACAGAGTAGGAGTGTATGTGGACTGGCCCGCCGGCACTCTGTCCTTCTACAGCGTCTCCTCTCACACACACACACTCACACACTTACACACATTCAACTCCACATTCACTCAGCCCCTCTATGCAGGATTTGGGTTGTTTCCTGACTCCTCAGTGTGTGTGTGTGTGTGAACTAGAATAACCTCCTGTGTCCTGCAGGAACACCTGAGTCTCCATGGTAACACACATGAGTGTAACACACTCCTCTACACACAGAACTGGACATGATGACTGATACAGTGAACAACATAACACACACATGTCTGATCACTTACACAACACACACACACACACACACACACACACACACACACACACACACACACACACACACACACTCTTCCCCTCTCTCCTATACACACACACACACTCAAATCAAATCAAATCAAATATATTTGTATAGTGTTTTTCACAACACATGTTGTGATTTACAAGGTTAATCCCCCTCCCCCTTTCTCTCCTGCTCATACACACACACACACACACACACATGCGCACACTCTTCCTCTCTCTCCTACACACACACACACACACACACACACACACTTTTCTCTGAGTGTATGTATGTATGTTTTCTGTTTTACCCAAACATCTCCGTCTCACACACACACTACACGCTGCTGCTGTGAAATGTATTGATCTTCTGTTCATAATGGTGTGTCCTGATCACCATCAGCTGACACCCTCATTCTCTTCTCTTAAGAGTGATGATGTATTTGTGTTTATCTGACACTCTCAGTCTCTTCTCTTAAGAGTGATGATGTATTTGTGTTTATCTGACACCCTCAGTCTCTTAAGAGTGATGATGTATTTGTGTTTATCTGACACTCTCAGTCTCTTCTCTTAAGAGTGATGATGTATTTGTGTTTATCTGACACCCTGAGTCTCTTCTCTTCAGAGTAATGATGTATTTGTGTTTATCTGATCCTCTTTATAAACAATAAATCTTTGGATTGTGTTGTGTGAACTCTGAAAGGTTTTCATTCTGTGTGTGTAATTTGTAGTGATACACATGTAGACACTGTACACAGTAAAGATGTTTCATATACGATCATCAGAATAACCCAGTACAGTACTGAGTATTATACAGTGTATTATAGAGTATTAAATAAAATCACAGTGCAGTACTGAGTATTACACAGTGTATTAAATATGATCACACAGAGGGTTTAAGGGTTTAAATGTCTAAGTGTCATTTAATCTCTTGATAATTTGGTGGTGATGTCACAGCGCCCCCTACTGACGAGCCGCCACTGTCTGCTGAGATGCACAAGCACATGGCACGTTTTCCTCTTCTCCACTGTTTCACTGCAGCCCAAGATACTGTATGTTCTAGAGGTGATGATCCTCAATTCATGAGGATCAGCTATGTGCCTCCCTCTAGTGGCCAAGAGTGGTCTAGCATACAATCTAATACACTCTTAGGAGGGACGGGGAGGGCATTGCCTGAAATGTTGAATTAATGCTGTGGGGTGGAGGATCGACTCTCTACAGAGTCAAGAATAAAGACAAAACATAGAAACAATGTACCTTGTAGCAGACCTGATACAGACATTTCAAAGAAGACACAGAAATAGTCAACTGAACATCTGATGAAATCTGGTCCCCTGATGAGAGAAGCAGGTCTAGTTTATAGTCCTGGTTGTACATGGGAGACAAAAGGGTTCAGCAGCTGGACAGATTTTTGGAAATTTCACCTCCTGCAATTAAGACATATTTCAAATTTGTGTCCAAACCTCAAGAATTGCTGTACTGTGTTGGATTATAGACAATCAGCATGACAGCAGACCTAACAGTCCTGAAAAACACTGCAATGTGTTCAAATGTAGAACATTCACTGTGAGAAATCTCTGTATTCTATAGTACTGCAGTTAATAAATGTGGCCTCACTGAACCGACTTATGTTTTCCAGAGTATGAAAAAAATACAGTCATGTGAAAAAATTACACGATACCATATGAAAGTCTGAATATAAACATATGTAAAACATATATGTGGATATTAATATAATTATTAACAATACTGAGGGATCCAAGTAATATGACCAAACAATTAAAAATTATCAAAGACATTTTTACAACTTTCTGTAAAATAACATTTTAAAAGAATGCAACTTCTAGTGAGGAATAAATTGGGACACCCCATATTGTCTCACTTTAAATAGATAAGATCACACACAGGTGTATCACATCAGCAAGTTTAGCCCCAGAGCAGAACGTAAGATACTAAAAGAATCCTAAAGTTTCATCTCAGGACATACAGCAGGATCTGCTACTGTCAATGTGAAAGTGCAGGACTCAACTATCAGAAAGAGACACACAAGTTTAATTTTCATGGGAGGTGTGCAAGGAGGAAACATTTGATCTCTAAGACAAACATTAAGGCCAGATTGAAGTTTAACAAAGAGAACACTGACAAACCATGACTGCAATAATATTCATTGGACAGATGAGTTTAAAGTTTAGGAGGAGGCGTCATGATGGAGGTGGAGGTGTCATGATGTAGGTGGAGGTGTCATGATGTAGGTGGAGGTGACATGATGGAGGTGGAGGTGACACGATGTAGGTGGAGGTGTCATGATGTAGGTGGAGGTGTCATGATGTAGGTGGAGGTGACACGATGTAGGTGGAGGTGTCATGATGTAGGTGGAGGTGTCATGATGGAGGTGAAGGTGTCACGATGTAGGTGGAGGTGTCATGATGGAGGTGGAGGTGTCATGATGGAGGTGGAGGTGTCATGATGTAGGTGGAGGTGTCATGATGGAGGTGGAGGTGACGTGATGGAGGTGGAGGTGTCATGATGGAGGTGGAGGTGACACGATGTAGGTGGAGGTGTCATGATGGCGGTGGAGGTGTCATGATGGAGGTGGAGGTGGAGGTGTCATGATGGAGGTGGAGGTGTCATGATGGAGGTGGAGGTGTCATGATGGAGGTGAAGGTGTCATGATGTAGGTGGAGGTGACACGATGTAGGTGGAGGTGTCATGATGGAGGTGGAGGTGTCATGATGGAGGTGGAGGTGTCATGATGGAGGTGGAGGTGTCATGATGGAGGTGAAGGTGTCATGATGGAGGTGGAGGTGTCATGATGGAGGTGAAGGTGTCATGATGTAGGTGGAGGTGTCATGATGTAGGTGGAGGTGTCATGGTGGAGGTGACATGATGGAGGTTGAGGTGACATGATGGAGGTGGAGGTGTCATGATGGAGGTGAAGGTGTCATGATGGAGGTGGAGGTGTCATGATGTAGGTGGAGGTGTCATGATGGAGGTGGAGGTGTCATGATGTAGGTGGAGGTGTCATGATGGAGGTGGAGCTTACATGATGTGGAGGTGTCATGATGGAGGTGGAGGTGTCATGGAGGTGGAGGTGTCATGATGGAGATGGAGGTGTCATGGAGGTGGAGGTGTCATGATGTAGGTGGAGGTGACATGATATAGTTGGAGGTGTCATGTAGGTGGAGCTTACATGATGTGGAGGTGTCATGATGTAGGTGGAGGTGTCATGGAGGTGGAGGTGTCATCATGGAGGTGGAGGTGTCATGAAGGTGGAGCTTACATGATGTGGAGGTGTCATGATGTAGGTGAAGGTGTCATGATGTAGGTGGAGGTGTCATGATGGAGGTGGAGGTGTCACGATGGAGGTGTCATCATGGAGGTGGAGGTCTCATGGCATGAGATGCTGGGTAACGATGTTCTAATCATGTGCACCTGATGTGACACACCTGTGTGTGTCTTGGTGTGAGATGCTGGGTGTTACATCCTATACTGCCGGATCAACCTCCTGATCCTCCGGGCCTGGACTTGGTTACCACCTCACTTCACTTTACAGATTATATACATACATACATACATACATACATGTTGCAGCCTTTACCTAGACAAGGGACGTAACATGGGTAACGATGTTCTGATCATGTGCACCTGATGTGACACACCTGTGTGTGTCATGGAGGTGGAGGTGTCATGGAGGTGGAGGTGTCATGGTTTGGAGATGCTTTACTGTAGCAGGACATGTTCAGTTTATCATAAAATCCACCATGAGTTCTGCCATATTTCCACATGGAAATATCAGGTACATTCTTAAACCAGCAGATTATTGCTATTAGTGCTTGTCTTTGAACCAGTGATTCTAATGTAAACTGCATTGTCACTGTGACCTAGACAGTGCTTTCAGGTTAGACTGGAGAGAACTCGTGTTTGCATGTATTTTACATTGGAAATGCAGAGTCAAATTGGGGCAACGCACCTTTTCCTTCAAAAAGCACAAAGTCCTTCACCCTTTAATTTGAGTATCAAACCAACTGGCCATCCCACTAGTGGAGCAGCAGGTGCAGGTGATCTGAGCACATGCGCTCCTGGACTTCACTAAAGAAACACAAACATTGGACACTTCTGCAAAAGTGCAGCAGTCAGACAAACGATTCTTTGATCCTTTGACCTTCAACTTGGATCCCTCTGATCACTTTGGGTACGTGTGTCACATCAGCACTGGTTGTTTTGTCTTTTCCTTGACTTTATAATCCAAAGATGTGTGTCTGTCATAATACAGTAAATCTATTCTCAGTCTAATCTGTATAATCTGTAGGATTGACCAGATGTAGGTTGTCTGATGATGTACTATGATTGTCAAATTGTGATTTCAATTATTTAATTGCAACATTTCAAACATTCATTTAAGTTTCAATTGTAGTAATGCAGTATACTGCATATGTATACCTAAATATAGTATACTGCATATCCCAGTGTTGAGCTTTAGTGGCTGTTTATTTATGCACAAGAAAAATGTTCCTTCTGATGCAGAGAGGGAGTCTCATGGGTCTTTCCATGAAGATGTTTGAAATGTTGCAATAAAATAATTGAAATCACAATTTGACAGTCATAGTTGACAAATATGGCACATTTACATTTAAATGTTTTCACATTAATCAACCTCTCACTAACAGAAACAATATGCATGTCTACATTGGACACACATTGACTTTATTGCACTGTAGTACTTGGGTCTGAAGCATTTTTATTTGGCCCATCAATTAATTTGGTAATTTGGTTATATACTTATACATTTATTTTAATAAAAAATATTTGCAGGGTGGGCGTGGACAGAAATCTTTAACATCTGGAAGAATTTTGATTGCAATGTTTGTTTTTCTTCTAGGAAACCAATTTGATACCTTCATACTTTGAAAACACATTATATACACTATATTGCCAAAGGTATTTGCTCACATTCCTTGACTCAAATATGAGCTTAAGTGACATCCCATTTCTAATCCATAGGGTTCAGTATGACATTGGTCCACCCTTTGCGGCTAGAACAGGTTCAACTCTTCTGGGAAGGCTGTCCACAAGGTTTAGGAGTGGAGTGTGTTTATGAGGATTTTTGACCACCATTTTTCCAAAAGTGCATTTGTGAGGTCACAAGACGAGAAGGCCTGGCTCTCAGTCTCTGCTCTAATTCATCCCAAAGGTGTTCTGTCAGGTTGAAGTCTAAGGGGTCAAGCCCAGCTCCTGAAAAACAACCCCACACCATAATCCCCCCTCCACCAAACTTTACACTTGGCACAATAGAGTCAGTCAAGTACCGTTCTCCTGGCAACCACCAAACCCAGACTCATCCATCAGATTGTTGGATGGAGACGCTTGATTCGTCACTCCAGAGAATGCACCTCTACTGCTCTAGAGTCCAGTGGTGGTGTGCTTTACACCACTGCATCCAACACTTTTCATTGCACTTGGTGATGTATGGCTTGGATGCAGCTGCTCGTCCATGGAAACCCATTCCATGAAGCTCTCTGCGCACTGTTCTTGAGCTAATCTGAAGGACACATGAAATTTGGATGTCTGTAGTGATTGACTTCAAAAAATTCGCACTATTTTTTTCCCTGTGCTTGCTCAATAAAAATAACATTTACTTTGTTTCCACAATGGTTTTTTTTTTTTTATTTCTTTGTGTTTCTGAAAGCCAACAAGTTGCACTTTGGAATGACCTTATTATCGCATCATGTTTTTGATCTGAGTTTGTTCTACAGAATAAATTGTCTGAATGAGTGCTCATCCCAGACTGGTGATTCCATACTTTTTGCCAGGGGTTGTAGTCTTGATTCAGAAATTTACTTTCTCACCTCAAAATCAGTTTTTCTCTATGGAATCTGCATGTGCCTTTTTACAGCCTTGACATTCACCATGTGGAATCAGGGAGCAATTGGGTAAACACTGGAATTATATATATGTCTCCTATCTTATCCATGATCAGTGGAATTGATGATGTTACAACTCTCCCCATATTACAACCACACCCGGTCTCCCCTAATACAGCTGATAGTTGACTGTGGAATATTTAGGAGCAAGGAAATTTCATGACTGGATTTGTTGCACAGGTGGATAGATCACAGTTCCACGCTGGAATTCACTGAGCTCCTGAGAGCGACCCATTCTTTCACAAACGTTTGTAAAAACAGTCTGCATGCCTAGGTGCTTAATTTTATACACCTATGGCCATAGAAGTGATTGGAATATCTGATTCCAATAATTTGTATGTGTGAGCGAATACTTTTGGCAATATAGTGTATATACGTGTTGCCTTTTGATGATCACACTGCAGTAGTGATACTCTGTGTTTGGTGACTATCTGTAGATGGAGGAGTTGGACGAGTCTCAGCTGAGGAAAGAGGTGGACAGTCGCAAAATGCAGCTGCAGATTGCAAGAGAAAAATGCTCCATATCCGTCCCAGAGTGAGTGCAAAACACACCATTGGTTAAAAGAACGTAAAGTTGATTTCACAGTATTAAAAATAAAGGGGCATTTAAAATAAATATATATTTAAAGCATATATACAGTACTGTGCAAATGTTAATAGGTGTTCATAGAAGTATTAACGGAAGTGTTAATAGTGTAACGCGGTGACGTGCTGAATCAGTAATCACCGCGTGATGATACAGAGATTAAGTGGATCCAAGCTGTTTTGAAGCCAAAGGGTGTTAACAAAATCTAGATTTGATTTAGATCTTTTGTTAATTCACTTTGCATTTTGTTGACAAACTTAACACTTCAATCTTACCTTAACAAAGTATTCTTACCTTGCATCATTTATTCCACACCTGCCTAAACCTTCTGCACAATACTGTAAATAAGAGCCTTCAATTACTGGGCCATGACATAATTGTTGAGCACATATAGTTTGCACGTACAGTAACGTAACTTGATTGCTCTGACTCAAGAACAAGGTTGAAAGAACAGATACAGGTGGGGAGTTGGTGATGGATTAGTTTAGACCATAGTACTTTAATATTCTTATCCACAGGACAAAATTCAGTGACTTGAGTCACTCAATTTCACATTTGACTACAGGAACAATTTTTCTGAAGACTTGAGATGATGTTTGACAAGAAAATCCCACATCCCAGTCAAATAATGTAGAGTTCAAGTCAGGCCATGATAACAGACAACAAAGCTCTAGAAATATAATCTAGATCTAATTTAGAATTCTGCTTTAGAAGAATTCGTCTATTGCCTGTTTCAATTTCTCCTCACGCTTGCAGACTGGTTAAATGGATAGAAGAGAAAATGTCAGATGACCCGTTCCTGAACGCTGAGCTGCTGAAGGACAACCCATGGGTGGAGTCAGGGAAATGCATCATGCTCTAGTAGCAGCCCACACACCATCACCATGACTACAACAGTGGCTCCACGTTTTGTGATAGATGTCAGTGCTGTCTTAGCTAGCATGGTCAGTGCTATGTAAATTGCTTTTTAATTTAGATGTGCTTAATATTTATTGATTTACTTTTTGTCATTTACTTGAATCCTGTAGTAAATGTTTGATGCTAAAAACTCCACTGTAAGCAATGGCTTTTCTATGCAGTTCAGTCTGTACAAAAAACAGGCAGAAATAAAGAAAAAAAACATTTAACAACATTTATTCACAGAGTTTGCTGGAGACTTTGAGTAACAATACAGGTTACTGAACACAATTATGGTTTTACAGCCATTCATCAAAGTGTCAACACGGCCATGTAGTAATTCTGTCCCCCTCTCTCCTCACAAGGTTTCTTAGAGAGACAGAGTGCTTACAGGAGTTCCCTAATGTACACATTTCGACGCACTGCGTTGGACACGCCCTCGTTGAACCTAAACCACACATCACTGTTTCCTACTGCTTTACCAATCTGCAAAGTCCCACTCGGTTTGCCATCTTCACCTAGAGACACCAGAGAAAGAGCATGTGAGCTGAACACGGCCAAAACAAACCTGTATGATAGAGCAGTCTAACCTCTCAAAGAAGAGGTAACTAAATCTGAACCATGACAACACCTGTATGATAGAGCAGTCTAACCTCTCAAAGAAGAGGTAACTAAATCTGAACCATGACAACACCTGTATGATAGAGCAGGGAGCAGTCAGGCCCTCTAACCTCTCAAAGAAGAGGTGACTAAACTGGGCAGAAAATTATATATAATAAAATATCAACTTCTTTAAAAAACTTTACATATTCTTGGTTAGTAGAAGCTGAATTTTTCTATTTGAGTGGAACTAATCTGCTCCTTTCTGGTGGTATTTCGTAATGTAAAGCTGTTAGCGAAATGACAGGAAATCTGACCAATGGTATTTATGATTTTCACTATGGGGGCTGGCCTATAGTAGCTTGGCCCTGCGATTTGCCAGATAACTTCAAATGGACACTTCAGGTGAGATCACAGCATAACTAGCTGAAAAGCTTGGTATGTGCAAAAGGGGTTTATCACTCATACAGAACTGTATGACACCTCTCCTCATAGAGACATTTTTATTTGTATAATCCCTCATCCTTTCTTTTGAAAAACAGGACATTTGCAGTACTTTAATTTAGAATGTGTTTTGTATAAAGTAGTCAGTAATATCTCAGACACCCCCCCCCCCCCCCTCGGTGGACTGTGTTGGAGCTTCAGTGAGAAGTTTGAACAGTGTTCATTAATTACTGGTGAAGCAAGAACATGACCAAGAAGGACAGAAAAGAAAAAGGAGAAAAAGAAGGAGGAGAATAAGGAGAAGAAGAAAAAGAAGGAGAAGAAAGAGAAGAAGGAGAAGAAGAGTGCTAAGTGACCTGTTACTGAGGTCCCCGCAGGCTTCTCTCTTGGTACTATGGCACGTCCGAAGAAATCCAGTTCGGGCTGTAAAATCATAAGGGGGGGGGGTGTGTGTGTGTGTGTGTGTGTGTGTGTAAAGTACATCAATATACACCTGAAACAACCTCGAGTTGACGCCTCTAATGCTGATACTCCATCAACTCCATTAGTCTCAAGTTATAATTTAGAGTGCAAAGCTCAAATGTATTTTGAGTAAATGGATTTAAGGTAGTATGATAAGGTTTTAAGGCGGTATGGTGCAGTCTGGCCACCTTGCACTCCACAACAGCTTCTTTGACAATGTTCTCAAGCCGATGTTGGTGGTTCCTGACTGTTGGCTTCTTCATCTGTGGTCTTGTCACCTGTTGTCCTGCCTCAACATTCTCTGACTGTGAAGTCTGAGGGGGAAAAAAATAAAAAATGAAAACCACAAATGAGCCACCATGAATATATGGGCATAAAAAAATAACAGTGACATTTATAACATGGTAGACAACCATTTTCCCTAACCTGAAAAATACTACGCTTCTTTGACGTCATTAAGTGCAAATGTGTTTTTGCTAATATTGTTTTCTTGTACACATCTACTAGCTTTTCCTGAAAGGTGAGTAACACTTGAATGTCTACTGTGGTACTCCACTGGAGGGTGAGGCACAGAAAAGAGACTCTGGAAGGTCAGAACGTGGAGTCTGGAACGTGAGGTTCTGGAACGTGGGGTTCTGGAACGTGAGGTTCTGGAAGGTGAGGTTCTGGAACGTGGGGTTCTGGAACGTGGGGTTCTGTGCTGGTGTGTCTCTACCTTCTGGTTCCGATTCTGCTGCGCTCGTTCCAACCTCCTCATTCTCTCCAGCTCCATCTCCCTGGCGATCAGCTGCTTCACTTGATAGGTCAGCTGTCGTCGAGGGGGCAGCCCAGGAAACCTCACCACATCCTCCACATTCCTGCACACACACATTAATCCTTGATCCATTTTGTTGGCCTCAGAACATGCTGAAATCCTTGGTAGTGTTTGTCTTACAACCAATATGTATATGAAATAACTAAGTTACATGACAGGAAAGGAAAGATGGAAAGATTACATTACATATATGATCCACATTTCCTACAGGCTGTAACAACAGTACAAGAAATTGGGATGAAACGGGAGAAAAGGCATTCAGATTGTACAATGTTAATCTGATAAATGGCACCACCATCAGGGATTATTTGTGAGGCCTAACTGAAGTAATTCAAGACGGGGCAATTCAACGTCTTTTTGCCTTACAATGTCCTTCAATAGTGCTGATCAAGACAAGAATACCATTATTCTCCCATAAAGCCCAAGAGAAAAGAGACTTCTCATGTTTCACCAGAGTTTCGACTGTGTAGTCACATGTAGTGCTCTGTTTAAGGTGCAGTTCTGATGAAAGACTGTCCCTACCCTTGAAGTGAGGATGGACGTCTACAAGGGTATAAAGCTCAGTCATAGGACTCTGGCTTGGGTTGTCGAGCAAAAACGAAAACATTGTCCTGACACTACAGGGTTCATTAAAGGGGACGTCCCACATCCTTGTGATGAACATCTGCCAATGTCTCCTCTCTGCTCTGAAGAGGATGTGTGTGTTTACTCACGGTTCTAGTACGTGGGTGTTCTGTACTCACGGTTCTAGTACGTGGGTGTACATGTACTCACTGTTCTAGTACGTGGGTGTACATGTACTCACGGTTCTAGTACGTGGGTGTACATGTACTCACGGTTCTAGTACGTGGGTGTACATGTACTCACGGTTCTAGTACGTGGGTGTACATGTACTCACGGTTCTAGTACGTGGGTGTTCTGTACTCACGGTTCTAGTACGTGGGTGTACATGTACTCACTGTTCTAGTACGTGGGTGTACATGTACTCACGGTTCTAGTACGTGGGTGTACATGTACTCACGGTTCTAGTACGTGGGTGTACATGTACTCACGGTTCTAGTACGTAGGTGTACTGTACACACGGTTCTAGTACGTAGGTGTACATGTACTCACGGTTCCAGGTGTACTGTACTCACGGTTCTAGTACGTAGGTGTACTGGCCCTCAGGGCTGCGGTCCTGGCGGTAGGTCAGGTTATAGTTCAACATGGTGTCAATCAGCTCACAAAGCTGCTGCTTCTCTCTGGTGCTGTACAGCTGAGGGTTAACCTGCAAGAACAGACAGACAGACCGACAGACAGACAGACAGACAGACAAGAGAATTTCATCAGTGGTCCCCACTCACCCACCCATCCACCCATACACCCACTCACCAACACACCCACCCACACAGACACACAGAGACACACACCACCACACACACACACACACCCTCCCACCCACCCACACACACCCACCCACTCACCGGTCGTAGTTTGGGGCAGATGAGCTCCAGCAGCAGGCTAAGGACTTCCAAGCACAGGTTGTTCTGGCAAACCCGACTCCGTATTGTGGGAGGGATCTCGGCCAACATGGCAACGATGGCATTCTTGGTGTGCTGTGTTTTTGTAAGAGCCTGCACATCATTCAATCGTTAGGTCACTCAACAGCTTCATAATCCTACATGCAACACTGACAAGTGGTTATAGGACAATAATACACAGTAGTAACTCTAGCATTATTTCTGGGACAGAAACTGAGGAACTTCAGTATACAGTTGCTAGCATGATCTCCATTAGATGCTATCTAGGCCATTTTGCTGACTGTATTCATCAGACACACTGTAGTGTGTGGACTGAGAAGCAGACTATTTATCCGAGAAGAAAAAACAGAAAACGTTGTTTGACTAAGGTTTATGAGTATATGACTTTATAGCTGAGGAATAGCATCTTTTTTTAAGGCTAGGCACACAAAATGTAACTTAATGTTAGAGTGTTTAATTGTGAAATGGGTATAGTAAGAAATAAAATATTTTATTTAGTTGGTGACAATGATGTGTGAATGGTGCAGAAAATTCATTTGTTCCCAACTTTATTTAGATTTAAACTACTGTAAAGTAGTGGAGTATCAGTCAGGTGTTCGGTCCACTAATGCAGAACTGTTCTTAACTGCCGGGTACATCTCCAGAGGGGAAAATGGCCTACCTCATAGCGGCTGTTGGGGGCTAAACGGCCTACCTCATAGCGGCTGTTGGGGGCTAAATGGCCTACTTCATAGTGGCTGTTGGGGGGCTAAACGGCCTACCTCGTAGTGGCTGTTGGGGGCTAAATGGCCTACCTCGTAGTGGCTGTTGGGGGGCTAAATGGCCTACCTCATAGTGGCTGTTGGGGGGCTAAATGGCCTACCTCATAGTGGCTGTTGGGGGCTAAATGGCCTACCTCATAGTGGCTGTTGGGGGCTAAATGGCCTACCTCATAGTGGCTGTTGGGGGCTAAATGGCCTACTTCATAGTGGCTGTTGGGGGCTAAATGGCCCACCTCATAGTGGCTGTTGGGGGGCTAAATGGCCTACTTCATAGTGGCTGTTGGGGGGTAAACGGCCTACCTCATAGTGGCTGTTGGGGGGTAAACGGCCTACCTCATAGTGGCTGTTGGGGGGTAAACGGCCTACTTCATAGTGGCTGTTGGGGGGGGCTAAATGGCCTACCTCATAGTGGCTGTTGGGGGGGGCTAAATGGCCTACCTCATAGTGGCTGTTGGGGGGGCTAAATGGCCTACCTCATAGTGGCTGTTGGGGGGGCTAAATGGCCTACCTCATAGTGGCTGTTGGGGGGGCTAAATGGCCTACCTCATAGTGGCTGTTGGGGGGTAAACGGCCTACCTCATAGTGGCTGTTGGGGGGTAAATGGCCTACTTCATAGTGGCTGTTGGGGGCTAAATGGCCTACCTCATAGTGGCTGTTGGGGGGTAAATGGCCTACCTCATAGTGGCTGTTGGGGGGTAAATGGCCTACCTCATAGTGGCTGTTGGGGGGGCTAAACGGCCTACCTCATAGCGGCTGTTGGGGGGGTAAACGGCCTACCTCATAGCGGCTGTTGGGGGGGTAAACGGCCTACCTCATAGCGGCTGTTGGGGGGTAAACGGCCTACTTCATAGTGGCTGTTTGGGGGGTAAATGTCCTACCCCATAGTAGCTGTTGGGGGGGTAAATGGCCTACCTCATAGTGGCTGTTGGGGTAGCTGATCCGCGGGACGGAGCTGGCCGCGAACAGGAAGTGGAAGGCGGCGGGCAGGAAGGGGAGGTAGCGCATGAGCGAGTAATTCTGGCCGTGCAGCACGCACTCGTTCACGTGGTCGGAGAAGCAGAGCCAGTCCAGGCCGGCACACACGCCAGACAGCCCGGGGTCCTTCAGCTTCATGGCAAGGAAGTTGTCGTATAGGCCCTGATGAGGGAACCATAGGAGGAGACGAAGAGAGGGGTCACGTGTGGGGGTCATGTGACAGAGGTTACGTGGAGGGTGGGGGGGTTCACGTGAGAGGGGGCTTTGCTCTTTTATTTCTCCAAGCATACTAGCATGTGTGTAAAGCGCACACACTATTGGAGGCGGTTCTGCAGGGTGTGTGTGTGTGTGTGTGTGTGTGTGTACCTGTGTAAGTTTCTCATGCTCTCCATTAGATGAGGCCATGTGGAGGATGTGCTGAAGCCTTTGAGCTCCATCTTTAAGTCCCGCCTCCTCGAGCGCTCCAAATACATCTCCACCAATCCGTTTCCTTATCAAAAAAAGGGACCACAAAACACCAATCACAAACACCATTGGCCAGTAGCTCAGAGAAACAATTTAAGTGAGTGATCTCATATTACAAATGCATCATGAAGTCAAACTTGTGCATTATCAGCACATTCACATTTATGACCCGCCTCTCCCAACACCCACCCACCCACTTCTCTGTCCTCGTTTCCCTCCCCTCCCAGAACACAGAGGAAGTAAGTACGTAAGCTTTTATTTATAAAGTGCTTTTCCCAGACAATAGTCACAAAGCGCTGTACATATAGCACAAAAGAAAGTAGAAAGTAATACAATAATAAAATAAGATGATAAAATTAAGATTTAAAAAATAAGATAAAATAAGACAAGATAATAACCTTTGATAAAACACCACACAACATGTATATACACATATAAAAATACATATTTACATATGCATACATACACATATATATTAGCAGAAGGCCTGTTTAAAGAGAAACATTTTTAACTCTTTCTTGAAGGAAATCAACAGAGTCTGCTAACCGGAGGTGTATAGGGAGGCTGTTCCAGAGCCTGGGTGCTGTAAATTGAAAAGCTCTGTCCCCCTTGGTCTTTAATCGTGTCCAGGGAACAGCCAATAGTCTTTGGTCCAGTGAGCGGAGACAGCGAGATGGTGAATATTTAGCAAGGAGCTGTGTGATGTATACAGGAGCCTGGCCATTTAATGCTCTATATGTAAAAACAATACTTTTAAAATGAATTCTAAAATTTACTGGGAGCCAGTGTAATGAATATGGGTTATGTGAGCTCGTTTGCTAGTGCGTGTTAATAATCTAGCTGCTGCATTTTGTATCGCTTGGAGCTGAGAGAGATTATTTATCCAAGCCATACAAAAGAGCTCTGCAGTAGTCCAAGTGAGATGATACAAGAGCATGTATAATTTATTCCATATCAACCATGGAAACCATACGACGTATTTTGGAAATGTTTTTTAAGTAAAAGAAGCAAGAACGTGACATAGATTTTATATGAGTGTCAAAGTTCAATGACTGGTCAAATATTACACCAAGATTTCGGATGTTAGGTTTGGCCGCGGGACAGGAAGAGGCAAGTATCTGACTGATTTTTGGATGTAAATCAGGAGGTGCAATAATCATAGTCTCCGTTTTGTCTGCATTTAAAACAAGACAGTTACTAGATAGCCACTCACTGATCCAAGTTAAACACTGGAGTAGGGTGGACAGCCTATCCAGTTGCTGGGGCTTAAAAGACATGTACAACTGAATGTCATCTGCGTATAAATGATAGGAAACAATTTTAAAAGACTGGATGATGCCAGCTAATGGAAACATATAAAAAGCAAATAAAAGAGGTTCCAGAACTGATCCCTGTGGGACCCCACATCCCAAGGGAGCAATGATGGAACAGAACCTACTAGATTGAACAGAGAAAGTTCTATCTTTTAAATAAGAGGCAAACCAGTCAAGTGCTGTGCCAGAGATACCAGCCACAACATTAAGCCTATCCAGCAAGATGCTATGATCAATGGTATCAAAGGCTGCGGTAAGGTCACGTAAAATGATGACAGAGCAATTCCCTGCATCAGAAGCCATTAAAATATCATTATAAACAAGAGCGCAGATTCAGTGGAGTACTGTTTACGAAAGCCTGACTGAAATGGATCCAAAATGTGTTGGATAGTACAGTTATCCAACTGTATCAATAGTTCTAAATTGATTTTCTACTATTTTCTCCATCAGCTTACTAATAAATAGCAGTTTAGAGATTGGTCAATAGTTACTGATGCAGTAAAGTTACCAATCAGGACAGAATGAAGTAATAATTCCTGAGGATAAGATGAGGGTTTCCATCTTGCCAATTACATTAACTAAAAAGGAAAACGAATTAAAAGATTCAGAACATGGGGGACCATATGCCTGGAGAGGCACATTTAGTGAGATCTTGGGTCTCAGGTTATTTATCTTGTTTACAAAATAATTTAAAAATCAAATACAGTCATCATCAGAATGTAACAAGGCCTGCTGAAGTGGAAGAGTAGTAATCCTATTTATAGTATCAAATAAAACCTTGGGATAATTCCTAACAAGTTTGATCAGATTTCCAAAATAAGTTGATCTTGCTTTTTTTACCATCTCTTTGTACAATTGAAGGAGCTCTTTAAAATATTCTCGGTGAACTAGCAATCCCATAGATTTCCAGTTTGTAAGAAACACCTTGATGGTGCAGCTTGGACACATCTTCAGTGATAAACCCAGGGTCACAGGGTGTTTTGGGTCTTAGATCATCAGACACCCTCACCTGGACGACCCAGCCAGGGCTGATCAGACCCCGACTTGTGTCCAAGCAGCGCACTAAGCCATGTGTCGCCCCTTTTGATCCACAGCTACCTAGAGGCTTTCTCAGCTGCCTCGCAGATGTTTCTGGTGGCTTTCCTTTCTTGAGCTCCTCTGATTCCAAGCAGGCTGAGTGATCGATGGAGACTCTGTCCTGGGAATCCTCTGCAGCCAACCTCAATTGGCTCACCGCCACCCTTTCAGCCTGCAGTCCTCCACCAGTTCCAAGTACTTTGCCTTTTTCTGCTCAAAAGCTACCTCAATCCAGTCTTCCCAGGGGACTGTGAGTTCCAGTAGCACCACTTGCTTTGTACTCTCTGATGTTAGGACCATATCTGGCCTGAGTGTTGTGCTGGTGATGTGCCCCGGAAACTTCAATTTCCTCCCCAGGTCCACCTTCAGCTGCCAGTCACCTGCTGTGGATAGCAGACCAGCTGGGACCTTTGGCCGTGACTGAGGTTTCTCCCCAGCCCTGACGAAAGTGATGTTTGGCCTTGCTAGGGGTTGGTGCTTGCTTTGCTGGATTCCTGCACCGATGGTGTCAGCTACTACCTTCAGCACCTGGTCATGACGCCATCGATGCCTGCCCTCTCCCAGTGCTTTCAGGCAGCAGCTCAAGATGTGCTCCAGCAATCCTCTTGCAGGACACAGAAGGCAGGATGATGTTTCCGCCAGACCCCAGCAATGCAGATTGGCTGGACTCGACAGTACATCATAGACTGACTGGATCAGGAACTTGAGTCTTGCTGGCTCTGATTTCCAAAGTTCTGACCAGGTGACCTTCCGACTCGGTGCATGGTCCCAATTGGTCCAAGCTCCCTGCTGGCGCATGGCCACCGTCTTGCTGCGGCGCTCCTCTTCCACCTCTGCTCGGACCTCACCCTGAATCATCTGCCATCTGACCCTCCCCTGCGCCCTCTGTCATAGCATGGCGTTTTATGGCAGCCGAGTCCTGCTCGCCCAACCGCCACAGCACCCACCAGCACACCATGCCGCAGCCTTTCCTCTGCCTGCTGTACTGCCTCCTGTGCTCTCCACTTCCTTCTAGTCCTGACCTCTATGCCTGCAGAGGGGACTCTGCTGTCAGAGGAGTCTCTGTATTGTAATACCTCCCTGGCTCTTGTTAGTTTAAATTCCTCTGTCAGGCCTGATAACGGGAGCTGCAGCTTGTTGGTATGCCCATAGAGGGGGATGCCGCTCAGGCTCTTCGGCAGGCCCAGCCACCTGCGCAGGAACTGGGTGATCTTTCTCTCCAGGGTCTCCACCATTGTAACGGCATTTTCCTGGCTTGAATGTCATTCTCGCCCAAGATGTTAAACTTTCTAGACCTTTAAGAAGCCAGCGGCACTCTGGCACTGATGTTGATGTGACTGTTAGGTCATCCATAAAGGCTCTGATTGGCGGTTGCCAAGTACCAGATCTGGAGTGAGACCCTCTGCATTCCACTTCTGCCACCTTGACAAGCATGGTCATCGCCAGGGCAAATAGCGTCACTGATGTAGTGCAACCTGTGATGATGCCTTTCTCTAGGCGGTGCCATGCTGATGTTATAGATCCAGATGTAAATCTGTTATAACAATCCAGTATGAGATCTGTGATCTTTGGCGGGACATGGTGCATGAAGATCTTGCCCTCTACACTGAGCAGTGAGATGGTCCGGAACTGTGAGATGTCACTTGCGTTTTCCTCCTTCGGTATCCACACACCTTCAGCATACCTCCACTGCTTGGCTACCCTGCCTCTTTGCCATACAACCCTGATGATTCTCCACAGCCTCTTCAGAAGTTTTGAGCAGTGCTTGTAAACTTTGTATAGCACGCTACTCGGCCCTGGTGCTGCACTGGTCCGTGCCGCCCTGACTGTGTTCTTGACCTCTGCCAGCGTTGGCTCTTTGATATTGAATTGGCTGGATGGTAGCGGTGGTCATATTAGTTCTCTACAGGGACCCAGCTTTTCCTCCCTCTGTCGGTCGATGTATATTTCAGAGAGATGGCGGTTGATGTCATATTCTGGGCACATAAGGGACCCACTCATCTTCTGCCCAAGCAGTTTCTTCTTAAACCCGAAGGGGTTAGCTATGAAGGCGTTACGCTTGCGAGCCCTCTCTCTACTCTTCCTCCTGTGCCACTCAACACGACGTAGGGAGATGAGCTTTCTCCTAAGTACGTCTCTGAGCTCAGCCAGGGCGGGCCTTTCTTCCTCTCTCACCTCCTTAAAACGCTGTTTCAGGCCCCTCAAGTCTCTCCTGAGTATGGTGATGTTGTTCTCTCGCCGGTTGGGTCTAGCTGTGGTCTTGGCCTTTTGCTGTTTGACACCAAATCACTCGGCACCGATGCAGATGATGAAGGTGCACATTGTTTGGAGCTGCTGGTCTACGCCCCCTTTCGATGATGCTTCCAGAGCACCATTTACATCTTCGTCTAACTGGCGCCACTCAGTCTCCTTGTGTGCCACTGTCCACAAGACCCTATGCTGTTCCGATGGATTGTTGGCTGGCGCATGCTGAGCTTGGAGGTTCTGGACACTGTAGGTTGACTCCAGGTCCTGCTCCTCCTCCGTCTCACCAGGGGTCATGCTATGCACTGCCTCTGTGCGTTGCTCTGCTTGCTTCCTCCTTATACAGTCCATCTTGGTCTGATGGATCTTCAGACCTTTCAGGTTCTTACAGCTTTTGCCGCATGTACAGGTTAATCTCATTGTCGTTAATCCATTGCTCATGTTCTGCATCAAAAGGTCCGTCCGTGTGGGGTGCTCACCCCCCCCCCCCTCTCGGGCACCCCTGGGGGTATTTTTCATTAGGGCTTTCCATAGCTTGGTTGGGTGCTCCCTTGCGGGAGCTGCAGCTTGGGATCCTAACCCTCACTGCCCCAGTTGCCATCTCTTCGAGCTGCCCACTGACACTCCAGTCTTCAGTACCCCGTTCGTAGTTGTCATCTAGCCTTTCCTGGAGGTCACTGGCTGCGCCAGAATGATAGTTTGTAAGAAACACCTTGATGGTGCAGCTTCAGTGATGAACAGACGACCTGCTGTATGACATGAACGCCGGAGGTCTCTGGTCTGATAGTTCAACCAGGGTGTGAAAGAATTAATGGAGGAGTTCTTCATTTTTACAGGAGCAATCTTATCGAGAATAGACTGGCAATGTTCATTGAAAGAATTTACCAAATTTTCCATTGGAATGTGGTGTAAAATTAAAAAGAGAAGAAAATTCTGATAGAACAGAGTCATCAATGACTCATCTGTGCTTAATGCAAACATGAGAAATGAATTCTGAATTGCACAAAGCATTAAAAGAGACTTTATAGTGATTTATGGTCACTGAAGACCACTTCCTTAATGTGTAGATGTTCCAAGATGATGTCATATGTGAAGACCAGATCCAAAGTGTGACCAGCGGTGTGAGTAGGTCCAGATATATGTTGCACAAAATTGACTGAATCCATGATGTTCAGGAACTCCATTGTGGTAGTGCTGGATAGATCATCAACATGAATTTTGAAGTCCCCAAGGATTATAATTTTCTCAAGTTTACTGGTAGAAGATAAAAAGTCTTGAAAATCAGATAAAAAGGATACAGGGGAGCTAGGTGGGCAGTAAACTAGAATACCATACACACACTGAACTTGACCAATTTTGATCATAGTCATTTCAAATGAGTCATAACAGTCCACACAGTTCATCTGACAGGAATGACTTCTTAAAAATGACAGCTGTTCCACCTCCACGATCCGAGGTCCGTGGTGTAATACAAAATGAACAGTCTCCAGGACACAATTCTAATAGGTGAGAAAATTCTTTTTCGCGCTGCCAGGTCTCAGAAACAAACAAAGTCCAGCGTTTCACTGCAAAACAAATCCTTTAAAAGGAGAGATTTATTTGCGATAGAGCGGGCATTTATTACTAGGGCTGTCCACAACCAAGAATTTTTTTGGTCGACCAATGGTCGTCATTTACTCCAACTAATCGACCAATCGACCCCCTCCCCCCCTCAAAAAAAATCCCATTTTGACCGGGATACACATTCGTGAAGTTTTATCTTTAATGCCGGGCTGCCGCATCTATGCGCATTTACCACTAACGCCAGGAGTAACCTTGTCTGACTAACAATGTTTCCTGGTTCATCTAAACACTAGGTCTATAGCCTACACAAAAATCGGTTATCTGCTCAGTTCTTCTCCCAGTCGAAGAGTTCGCGGCATTGTCGTGTACAAGAGCGACCCTTTTTCCCGCGGGGATTCTAAACTCTGCCATTACTTCGCTGAGTCGCTCTCCTATGTTAGCAGCTGTGTGGCTCACTCCCAACTCTAGCTCCCAGCACGAATGAATGCAGTCGGCAGTTATCAGAAATAAAATGCGCTGTGACCGTCATGTAACTTTCCATCTGGTTAGTCCATATATCCGTTGTGAAGCTGAGTGCTTTACAGTTTTCGATCTTGCCCTGAAGTGTTTGTTTTTTTTGCTGTATTTGCTCTTAACCGCGTGCATCACTGTTTCACGTCTTACCAGGCTATATTCGGGCTCGAGGCATTCAATTAGATTTTTACATCCCTCACCACTGCCGATATTCACAGGTCGCATGTCCAGCGCTGTCCTTGTCAAACAAATCGCCAACGGTAAATTCGTGTCACGTCTTCCTTTGTCATGCTGTTGAAATTAAAAGTCCCAGAAGCCCTTTGACAAGACGCTTTTTTTCCCTGCGACCAATCAACCAATGGAATTTGGTCGACTAGTAATTTTTTTGGTCGACCAACGATTAATCGATTATTTGCCATCAGCCCTATTTATAACCATCATTTTGACGGAGGGCGCTACTGGGTCATGATCCATGCACCTGGAACAGGATCCGTAGAGCAGAGTAAACTGCGCAACAAAACCGGATTTCTCCCACATTGAGATACAGGTTTCCACACCTGACAATCTGGACGGAAAACTCTCCAAAACCTAAGCAATTAGCGGCAATATATGGCCACATTTCTCCTTTGACTTTGAGAAAAACAAGACGGTGTGTAAACCATGTGGTACGATGATGTCGGGAAAAATACGACAAACCGTGTATTCTTCCGCCTCGTACACCAAATACCAAGTTCTGTTTACAACGCAGAACCACTTAAGTCCAAACAAGGCTTTATACAGTAAATGAGAGATGTGTTGTAAGCACAAAAAATCTTAACTCGGGAACCTCGTAACCCAGAGACTGCCTGTATGATGTTTATTTTGATTGAATCGGAGCAATATCTTCGGCACGACCAAACAAGTTAAAAACAAACTGGACTTAAGGCAGGAGGGAGGTAACTTTTGTACGTAATGTCTGAAAATCAGAAGGCGGGATGACCCACAAGTTAATCAAATGACACCGCCGTCATCCATCCAGCGCTGATGAGCGCCAGTGAGAGGATCATATTTCAGCCTCAAAACCGATAGCACAAGCACGAGTATGATTCATTATGATTTGACGGATTTATTCCCCAAAAAATTCAAATGATGGAAATCCGTTGTGGTGACGGAGAACTTTAACCCATGATGTAGCCCTAACCTAACAAACCTGATTCAGCTAACCAGTGGCCACAGAGGGATTAGAACATTGACCTCAGCAGACTGCTGTCTTATAGTCTATTTCAGTGTTTAACTTGATAAATGATGTCACCAAGCCCAAACACTAGAAAAACCAAAAAGTGATATGGGGAATAAAACTTTGTGTTTCTGTACCTTTTCAGACGAGGAAGCTGAAAAATTTCTTGCCACACTGAGAAAAGTCCCTTGTTCTGGTCTTTCAACCCAACGCACATAGAACTCACAATACGCTGATCCAACTGCTTCTGACCACGGCCATGTAAAAACTACACAGACACACACGCACACACACACACACACACACACACACACACACACACACACACACACACACACACACACACACACACAGAATGTGTGTCATCTTTTGGATGCGCTTTAATTCTATTCCAATATTTTCTGATATTTTTTAATATATTCCAAGTTTTGATAATATTAATGAAATGATAATAATGAAATGTAATAATTTAAAAAATGTGTATTTCTGATTTACAGTAAAAACTAAAAAGCAGCAACTTTTCATTAAGTTTAAATTAGATTTTTTTTAAATCAGAGTTTACTTTTTTTTGTTTTCAGAATTAGGGTCACTGTAATTGAATATGCAGAGGAAGTCAGTCAAACACTGACATCAAGACATCTTGACTCTCCTCTGGATGCAAGTCTCATTTCATTCTTTTAAAGCACATGTAAACAGGTCACCTGTAATGTGTTGATGCAAGAACGAATGTCGTTGTCTGTTTTCTCACACAAGGCCATCAGGGTGCCTGTGTCTGCCTTCATGCCCTGCCACCTCGTGATCTAACACACACACACACACACACACACACACACACACACACACACACACACACACACACACACACACACACACACACACACACAGAGAGAGAAGACGTTGTTGCGGGAGCACTTGTGCTGAAGGCGAGCGCCAGAAGACATGCGTGTTACCTCAGCCAGTCTCTGCACGAGGCGCGAGGGTTGTGTCGGGGGAAAGGTTAAAAGGAACGCCTGCTGCCTCAGGGGCCTCAGAGCTGGGGCATAACTGACAAGAGAGACAGCCAATGAAAAACTCAGCTCGTTCCAAACAACAAACTCACTGGACACAGAGGCAGGAAGAGGAGGAGCTCACAGGTCGTTGCAGATGCAGATGATTGGTCGAAGCAGGACAGACTCTTTCTTCTTCTTCTTCTTTAAGTGATTGGCGCCCGACTCCTCTCCCTCCCGGCTGTCCTTCCTGTTCAGAGTTGCCAAGAGGACGCCGATGGCGGCCTGAGTCGGCCAGACGGAGACGCAGAGACAGTGGGGGACAGAGACGCAGAGACAGTGGGGGACAGAGACGCAGAGACAGTGCGGGACAGAGACGCAGAGACAGTGCGGGACAGAGACGCAGAGACAGTGAGGGACTGCAGTCCAAAAGTGGCACAGGTTTGCAAGAGAACTCGGGGGGGCGGGACTTACAGAAGGGGCCCCGTCGATTTCGTCAATCACGAGGCAGTTTGGCTTCTCGTTGGCTCCCAGCACTGACTGCATCTGCGTGGCAGTGTCAATGCGCTTCTGAAAGAGCTCAGCACTGCGGTCGTCACTGCAAACAAAACAGCGAAAGAGTACTGAACAGGGTATCTGCACATTTTAAAATCTCACAAGAAAAAAATAATACTATCACCGGGGATGCAGCTGTGCACCACATCGTTGCCGCGGGGGGGGGGGGGGATTTGGCGAACGAAAATTGTTTACGTTGTTGAGGCCGTATACTCCAACGCTAGGAATCTAGCACTAGGACCCTGGAGCGGTTATTTTCTGCAATAGCGCTAGATTCGGCAAAGTTCACATCGCGCCAGAACAACTGAACAACACACACTTATAATAATTTAATGCCTCCCCTCATAAAATTCCAGACATTTAAAGACATTTTTAGGCCTTGAATATGGAAAACTAAATTTAAGACATTTTAAGACTTTTTAAGGACCCGCGGGTACCCTGACTGAAAGGAGAAAGATCCTAATTTTGAACCCTGAAGTACTCCCACAGTATGTCTGGAGCCTAAAACAACACGTCGGCATTTAACACATGATCACTGGAGATCTACATCATCTAGAAAAAGCATGGCTATGTTGTTTGTAAAACCTTCCAGGTAGCAGTGTCAATTTCGTTGACGAATAATTTGTCATAGTGTTAGTCAACGAACCTTTTTTTCATGACGAAAACGAGACAATAATTAAATAAAATCTTTACGAAGTAGTGCTGGGCAGTATATCGGTTTGCACCGAAAACCGGTGTTTGTTTTTGTTATCATAAGAATTTTTCATAAACCGGCCACACCGGTTTAAATAGCCTTCACGTGTCCGGAACGCAGCACGGTCGTTAACTGTTCTCAAGGGACGCTTTTTATTGCTGCGCCGCTAAGCACAGATGCAACACAGCCAAATCTTGCTTGCTGAAAACGAGGGACGTTCTGAACCACAAATTCTCCCAAACATTGAAGTAAAAGATGATGCCCCAAAGGAACTTTTGCCAAAGAAAGGAGCTGTGTCCGTTGTCAGGAAGTACCGTATTTTCTCAACTATACAACGCACCTCAATATAAGCCGCACCTACAAAGTTTTTTTTTTAATGGAAAATGTTTTATAAGCCGCATCAGGCTAAAAGCCGCATATATCTACTGAACTGAATACATTTAACTGAACATAACTGAACTGATCAGTTTCTGAAAGGTGCCTGTTGCATTTCAAGTGCGACAGATTTGTTGTGTCGAATTCCGACTCCCCACGTTTATCTGCATAAAGACGCTACAGATTATATTATCGATTTATGTTTCTATGCATAAATAAGAGGTAGACTTGAATTATCCATCACAGCAAACGGCATTATCTATGTCCAAAGCCACACTGGCTCAAGGGTGTTAATTATTTTAAATAAAAAACACACTGGCAATACTGAAGTTCACCTCTGACCACATGACTTTGCAGTATTACAGCAGTATTATGTCTAAATACAAAACTAGAGAGCTCAATGAACTAAGTTATGATCACTGCAACTACCAAATATCTGTAGCATCTTTATGCGTGTGCAAACGAGGGGGCTTGCAAACCTGTTTGTTTGAAAAAATTTCTCCATCATGCCTGCTGCTTGCATGTGCTAAATGAAAATGAGCACTTTCTTCTTTGATTTACAACTTTGTCCTACCACCTGATTAACTTTCTGCTTCACCCTTGACGGGTGAAGAAACATCTACAGAAAAGCCGCACCTCATTATAAGTCGCATGGTTCAAAGCGTGAGGGAATGAGTAGCGGCTTATAGTCCAGAAAATATGGGTAGCAATCGCGGGGGCTCCGCTGTGGAGTGTCGAGGTCGCGTTCCGCTCTTTAGCGCCATTTTGCACTGTTATGTTTGCAGGGTTCATCCACCTTTACAAGGTGGAATTCAAGCACTTGTACGGCACTTTCAAGGTCCATTTTCAATATTTTCCACCAGCTTAATTAAGTTCCAAATTTATACAAATACACATATGGTCGAAATGACCTGAAATAATTAGCTTTTTATCACATTAAAAGAGATAAAAAAATTTAAAGGTTTTGAATTTTTACTGCAACAGTCATGCTATATGAATCATTCACTACTTTAGTGCTACCATTTGAAAACTGATCATGTGGGGCCATGCAAATCTGTATTACATGTAATACTTAGGTGGAGACATTTTTCTAACAGTGGAATAGGGTACTCTTAACCACTCTACTGCAGTAATTATTTTCGTAATCAATGCAGTTAACACATCATGCATGGGGGGAAAAACCGTCAAATACCATGAAACCGGTATAATTTTGAAAAATACCGTGATATAGAATTTTGGTCATACCGCCCAGCACTAATACGAAGGGATAAAAACGATGATGAAATTAATGGACATTTTTGTCAACTAATAAAAATGAGACGAAAACATTGGCCAGTGACAACATCCAATCAGACCTGGTTTAGTTTTGTGAAAGGTAGGGATAATTTAAGAATAGATCCACCCGTAACTACTTTAGCGGACACGGAGACGTGGGACAAACCAGGTAACCGTCCAATCAGTACTAATGTCTTCACATCGCACAGAACCCGGGAAGACCATACCAGCCTGTGAACTTTGTGGTCACTGATGAAATTCAACTCGAACTTAACTCGACAATGTCAGCAGGGAGAAAGATGAGTGGCGATATATGGACACATTTCTCCTTTTACTTTTAGAAAAACAAGACGGTGTGTAAACCATGTGGGACGATGATGTCAGGAAAAATACGACAAATGAAACGACATCTGCAGGCTATGGCATTGATGTTTTTACGGCATCCAGTTTTATATCGAAAGTAATATGCATTGTTCATAAAATACATATGTTTTTCAGGTAGAGCGGGCCTACTGGTCATCAATGTTTTATTATTGTTATGCTCAATAACTAAGTTCAGGTCAATAAAGTTGTTTGGAAATCTGTTTTTGTATATATTGCACATACAACCAATAATATTCTGTAACTTGTTAATAAATGTTTCATTTTGTGTAAGTGTATTGTTCTGTAAATAATGACTATTACACCATTTATATTTTAGTCAACTAAATTCTTTTGATAATTAGTCGACTAAAACTAGACTAAAACTAAAAACAACTCCAATGACTAAACTATGACTAAAACTAAATGACATTTTAGTCAAAAGACTAAGACTAAAACTAAATCAGAAATTGCCAAAAACTAAATCAGAAATTGTCTAAATTAACACTGCTAGGTAGATAGTACATAAAGGAATGCAGCAATGTAAGTTGATGCATGTGTGTATCCATTACCTAGCATTGATCTCAACTACATTGTATCCAGCATGTCTGGCAATGATGTGCGCTAACGTCGTCTTTCCCAGACCAGGAGGGCCCGACAACAGTGCCACCTGCAGGCAGAGAGCAGAGATGACGAACAGTATGAACCTACTACACAGAAACAAAACACTCAAATCCAAAAGAAAAACAAATAAAAACAGGGATTATGATAAAAATCACACCGTGGACTTATGGAGTCATTTTTCCTTGTTCCTTGTTCTAAAAAACTTCACGAAAAGATGAAGTTGACTAACACAATCACATTTCTTAGTGGAGAAACCAATAACACGCTCATGTTCACAACACATGTTCTGGATCTTTCTACCCCATGAAGGGATTTAAAGTCCTGACCTTAAATTTGGGTCTTTTATACTGGTCTAGTTCCGCCTCCAGTATCTCCTCGGTGATCTGGCTTTTGGTTTTGAAGCGCTGAGCTTGGTTTTGATTTTGTGTATTTGGTACGGAGGGTCTGGCCTCTGCAGCAGGAGGGCGTGGTTTTCTCTCTCGCCCGAAAACAACAGTGTCCCACAGCTTCAGCCATTTCAACAGGCAACGATTCGTGAACTGAAGAAACACGCACACACATACACAGATGATTTTGAAGTGATCAAATGAAGCGTTCAAGTGAAACCTTGTGGTACTTTTACTTTTTAACTAGTTCTAGTTATTCAAGCTTCCATTCATAGTCCTGTCATTATTTAAACTGAGTGATGTAAATATGACATTTCTCAATTTTTTAATAAGGTCTTTAAGGCAAGAAACTGACAAAATCACAATAGTTAAAACCAGCTTCACACATCTGGTGTGGAGTGCTTGCCCACTGACCATTCATGCAAAAGTGCAATCTGACGACCCTTCATGCAAAAGTGCAGTCTGTTCTTTGCATTTTATGACTCACATCGTCACTCAGCAGCTCCGTATAACGCAGCGGGGCGAAGCGGTCCACCCACAAACGAGAGCAGGAACCTTCGTCTGCAGCGTCACCATCCTCCCCCTCTGCATTCTGCATCACCTCATCCTCAAGAAGTTCTGGATCTACACCACTACAAAGTGCAGGGGTTAGATGATGGAGAGAAGATCTGTCCAGAGTGAACTTACCCATAAGCCCCTGTTCATGTTCTCGTAATAGCCACGTGTCGGTGTAGGAAGGTTCTGCCCCAACAGCAGACTGTCAGGTACCTGTTCAGGAGTTCTGTTAGCCTCTGGGAGTCCTCCACCAACTGACGATGACGCTGTAGATTAAGAACAGACATTAGGACATCGACTTTATGATGGGTGTGTGTGTTTGTGTGGGTGTGTGTGTGTGTGTGTGTGCGTGTATGTGTGTGTGTGTGTGTGTCAGTGTGTGGATGAGTGCGAATGTGTGTCCCCCTACTTACTCTCTCTGCCACTTGCTCTTTGAGAACCTCAATGGGCACAGCCAGAAGGCCCAGTGCATTCTGGGAATTCCTGAAAAACCTCGGGTCTGATGCCTGAGATGTAAGAGAGCTCATTTTGCATTTTGATCTACTACATGTGTCGAATTCAGAACATGTACACAAGAAATAAAATAAATCATTAGAAGCATTCATTAGTATTCATTTGAAGCATTAATTTCACTGTGGTTTGTTATAAGAGAATATGTGAGAATTTCAAATTTCCTTGTACAAAGATGCACGTTTTGCAAATTAAAAGAAACAAACCGTGTCAGTAGGACTACATGTATAATTTACAGCAGAATTAAGTATTGTTTTGATAACAAACCTTGTCAGTAGGTCTACATGTATAATTTACAGCAGAATGAAGTATTGTTATGATAACAAACCTTGTCAGTAGGTCTACATGTATAATTTACAGCAGAATGAAGTATTGTTTTGATAACAAACCTTGTCAGTAGGTCTACATGTATAATTTACAGCAGAATGAAGTATTGTTATGATAACAAACCTTGTCAGTAGGTCTACATGTATAATTTACAGCAGAATGAAGTATTGTTTTGATAACAGACCGTGTCAGTAGGTCTACATGTATAATTTACAGCAGAATGAAGTATTGTTTTGATAACAAACCTTGTCAGTAGGTCTACATGTATAATTTACAGCAGAATTAAGTATTGTTTTGATAACAAACCTTGTCAGTAGGTCTACATGTATAATTTACAGCAGAATTAAGTATTGTTTTGATAATGTTTCGTATAGTCTGTCCATGTGTATAAGCACCTTGTAGTCATCCTCCTTCTTGCTGAGGTAAACTCGGTTTCCTAAGGAGTCTGTGACCGTGATGTAATCTCCTGTTGCTGGGGGACGTTTCCGTGTGCGACACGCTGCCGTGGTAACCCTCTTTGGTGATTCCTGTAGTGCTGCCAGGCCACTGATGTCCAAAACACTGGCTGCCATGGCAATTGGTGGCCTATCAGGAGAGAGACTCAGTGCAAACCTGCAAAGAGATAAGACAGACACGTCTGAAATAATGCTGGGAGTTGTAATATTAACAGTAATGAGAGTATGTAAGCAGTCCTGGAAATTAATAGGTCTAGACTAAATGAATAGGTCTAGACTAAGCCTTAAGCTGTTACAACACAGCCTTAAACAGGCTGACTGTGACTGAATTCTCCACAGATCTCCACACCCATGGTTGTTCATGTCTCCGTGGCCATTTGAAATTTCTCAACAACTACATAAAATGAAGAGACGTGATGCTTCAGCACAACAATAATGTCAAAAAACCAAAATCTCACTGTTGGATCATATAACGCATCACCATAGGCATTATGGATCATGAAAACGCAAAACAGAAAACAGCATAAAAGTAGCATCTTAAAACACAAATTAATAGGTTCACATTATAAACAAATATAATATCCATTTTAAAGCAAAAGAATGTCTGTCTGTGTATGAGCCACATGTTGACCTGGTCCCCTCCGACGCCTCGTACACCTCTGGGGAGGAAGGAGGAGTGATGTCATCCTGTAACGCATCGAACTGGAGTCGTTTTACCACATCATACTTCTGCTTCTTCGCTTTAGGGGCTGTCAACACACACACACACACGCACACACACACCCCAACACACACACACACACACACACACCCCAACACACACACACACACACCCCAACACACACATCAACACACACATCAACACACACGCACACACATCAACACATACACATCAACACACACACACTTTATTCCAGACGATTCCATACGTTCATCCTTTACACAGAAGATGAAATGAAGCAAAATGCATTTATGAATCAGCTACATTAGTACTTAGTGAAGTGGACAGTACACACAGGACTGGATCTCTAAACAAAACCATCCTGATGTGAATTCTTCACTCTCCATCCACTTTAGAAAAACAAGTAAAGCTGTAGGAGGTATTCAGTGCTTTTAATGGCTTGTTCCTGGTGTGTGGGAGAAGGGATAAACCCATAATAGACCATTTGGTGGAGACTAGGCTGATAAAAACCCCCAGCAAACCACCAGTGGTGTTAAGCCACTTGCTGATTGTGAAAATTATATGTACTTATTATTATAGCAAACACACAACACTTCAGCAGGTGCACAGCAAGGTGCAAACTTTTAATACAAATCAAACAAAGCTATAACATTTTTCCGTGGAGACCTAATAAAATAGCCAGTGTATGTTTCAAATAAAAGATGGTGACTGTTAAAATTAATTCATCAGTCATCAACTCACTCAAGGACTCCTCTTCATTGAGCGATGGGTCTGTGGTCTCTCTGAGGGCAGACAGGTCTGTGGATGATCTTTTTAAAGCAAAGTCACCAGACGTAATGGCCTCTTCAAACGTCTGCAGCGCTGGCTTCTTACTGCGGAACTCAGACACTCTGCCATGGTGCGGGGGCTCAACTGCAAATGGTCAACAAGACAAGAGTCCAAGCTGAACATTGTCACAAAGAAATGTGTTTAAAAAAAGGCAAAAATACTGTGTACATGTTGATCGACGCAACCCTGTTAAAGATTTGTCAGTGTATTTGGCCAAAATTAGCCTATTTGTTTGTATTGGGATATGTGAATGTTCATCGAAACAACCACAGTGCACACATCTGAAATGCTCAAGATGATTGAGAGACTTAGAATACAAATGCTGTGATTTGATTGGAGAACTCATTTGCTTATTGCAACCTTCTTAAATATCCATATCCATATCTGTGCAGAGAGAACATCTGGGGGAAAGTTTTGAGCTGAGCTGTACTGGAGGCATGAAGAGTTTGAGATGTGCAGCAGGGTCCTGGTAGCAGCGAGCAGCATTCTTGACTCAGTAGACAAGCGTTCGTGTTTTAAATATGATGCAGGAGACTACAAGTGGTTTCTCTGTGAGGCGACTCGGTACCTCACCAGAAAAGGCCGAATCTTCCTGATCTATATAAGAGGAACCTGCGTGTTGGTGACATGGACAGACAGATGGATGAATGACAGAAGGTTGTAGGAACAATTAAGATGACATGTCGTTTCTGTATGTCCAAAAACATCTCCAAAACCTTTAACCTCTGTGGACTCTTAACCACCAGAAGGATCCAAGTGAGACTGAACTGCTTTCGCATTGTGCCATGAGCCTGTTTGAACTGAAGACGCTTCATTAACGAGATACAACGACAACATCGTCAGTTATCACAGCGCCAAAACCCCCGTAACGCAAGAACACCTTCAGATTTATTTACACCAACGGGTTTCACTGTTTGATAAGTTAGCAGGAAGATACAGAGCTAAATAATCTGGCTAGAGTCCTGAGTTGGTGCAGACAGGTGCGTGTACAGGTGACTCAGATTTATTATCTCCGTCAAAACTTTCACATCTACAAACCGAGACACTCACAGTCCATCTCAGCCATGACCTCCAGTTCGTCCGCAAACTGCTGCTCAAAGTCATCTTCGATGCCGTACATTTCATCATACTCGTCCATGTTCGTGGTGGGTGTTTGCTGGAGTAGTAAATGTTAGGATCATCTAATTTATTTAATTATGTGAATAAAACAAACTCAACAGAACGCAGTTATCGTCCGCTCAACTTTTCGCGCAAAATATTTGTTCCTCGTAAACACATCCGGGTCACTCTACCGTTCCATAAACTATTTCCGCAGGAGAAGCTCTTTGATTGGGCAATACAATCCCGCCTGTGATTGGACAGTTTTCACTTCCGCCATATAGTGTTTTTTGTTTTTTTTTTTTGTTTTTTGAAAACGCACCCTGAGAATTGTGTTTCATCTACAAGCTGCCTTATAACTTTAGTAATAATTATATGACTAATATGGTTGTTTTAGTCAATAAAATGAAGCTTGACATGTTCCTATTGACAGAATCAGTAAATGTCTGCTATGAAATACGATGCCGCGATAATAAATGCATTACAATTGACATTTCGTAAACAAATCAAATTATTTACTAAACAATTTTAATACCAATATATTTAAAACAGAATTGTGATACCTCTGCGACTGTTTTGTTTCTCAATGGTAAAGTTGAAGTTGAGCTAAATACCTGAACTAAAAAAGTCCGCATTCTTGTCCCCAGCAGTTACACCAATGTATATTTATAACCTAAATATAAAAGTCTAGTGCTTTTAAAGTTTAAAGTTCTATACTATATTATACTTTTCATAATTTAAATGTGTCTCTAACTTAACAGTACTTTTTAGCATTGTCATAAAATTTCAACTTTTTTTTCAACTTATTTTCAACTTTTTTAATGTAGACATTTACAATCCGTTAAGTTTAATTAATATCTTTACAAATTACTGTCAAGGTAGGCCGGGCCAGCTCCGCAGGGGAGACGCCCACTTCACAACACCTTCACCTCCCTCCCACTCCCTCGGTCACCTTCCCCCGAGGGAAGATGCAATTTTTAAAAAATTCAATTTAAGCCTGTAATAAACAGAAAGTAAAGTCTTCATTTCTGATACTTGACCAACGATGCCCTCCAGTGGCAAAACATATACAACATAACAAATGGCTTCTACACAGTCTTATAAGAGTATAGAACGACACACTACTAGTTCAGTGTCTCATGCAGTGGTATTAGTGTTCCAAGACCACACCAGGAGAATGTCCCCCAGATGTGAACACTGCCACCACTCTGCGTTCACTCCACCGGTGTCTCTTGGAGTATTTACCACTGTTCATGAATCTGGAGTTGTCCATCATTGCTTTTCCAGTCCTACTAGTGTCCAATTACGGTGCTCCCGCACAAACTGAAGTCGATGTTGACCATGGGCCTGACGATTTTCACTATGGCGGCGCTAGAACATCCCATAATATTAATAGGTTAATCCGTTGCTCATGACAGTTGTTTTGCAGTCTTCTACAACTGACTGGTGTTCTTGCTTTATACGTTTCTCTGGTGTTGAGGATAATTGTTCTAACCCAGTAATAAGCTTAAATAAATATTACATTATAGTACATCTACACATGTTACCTGTTTAGTCTTGTTCTGTGTATTTTCACCAGGGTCTGAGCAAATAAAGATAAATGTCCTCTTTCAGACGCATAACTAAACGTGGTGCACTCACTCACTACAGAGTATCAGACTAGTTACAACTGGTTTGTAAAACCACCACAGGGGTGACACGGCAAAACACCTCCAAACTTGGATCAACTTGGTTAATTACTTGTTTCCGTTGTTTGCACTTGCAGACTGACTATTTACAGTAAAGTTTACTGTTACAGTTTGTTCTTTTCAGATCATGCTCAGTAACCACAAAAGATCTGTTAAAGTGAGAATTATCATGAGCTAATCAAATATTTAAATGCATAAGGTTATATATAGCTTATAGCTTTGACAAAAGCTATAAGAGATTGCGTTATGTAGATTTTTAATTTAAAGTATGAAAAGAAGTCTTCTTGTAAAAATATCATGAAGCCATGAATTGGGCACATAGCTGTTTAGGGGACATACACTGGGATATACACAGGGACATACACTGGGATATACACTGGGATATACACTGGGACACACACTGGGACACACACAGGGACACACACTGGGATATACACAGGGACATACACTGGGACACACACTGGGACACACACTGGGATATACACTGGGACATACATTGGGATATACACAGTGACACACACTGGGACACACACTGGGACACACACAGGGACACACACAGGGACACACACTGGGACACACACTGGGACACACACAGGGACACACACTGGGACACACACTGCTCAGAAAATAAGGGAAAGCACAATCAACACAGGATAACACAGAGTGAAACTGCATCAAGCTGATATCAGTGTGTCCTGTAGGTCCTGTAGGTTCTGCAGGTCCTGTAGGTCCTGTAGGTTCTGTAGGTCCTGTAGGTTCTGCAGGTTCTGTAGGTTCTGTAGGTTCTGCAGGTTCTGTAGGTTCTGTAGGTCCTGTAGGTTCTGTAGGTTCTGCAGGTCCTGTAGGTTCTATAGGTCCTGTTGGTTCTGTAGGTCCTGTAGGTTCTGCAGGTCCTGTAGGAATGTTGTGAACACATTCCACTTGCTTTGGTGCAAATGAAAGTGGCAACACGTGCAGTGCAGGTGCAACAGCAAGACAACCCAGATAAAGGACCTGGGTTTTGGTGGTGGCCACAATCACTCTCCCCTTAGCCTTACTGACTGACTGTTCTTTACAGTACTGTAGCGTAGTTTTACCATCGTCCCTGTCACTACTGGTATCATGACGGAGTATCTGCAGCCCATTCATGCTGCAAAGGTAGTTCAGATCCATCAGGATGGCACATTCATATCGCATGAAGCTTCAAAAGCATGGATGAGATACCAAAACACAGAAAGTTACATGAGGAGAGCTGCCCAGGGCCGTAGAAGGGCAGGAACCAGCCACCAGGAGCTTCTGAAGCTGCAAGCTTCTGACAAAACGGTCAGACACAGACTCCATGATGGTGGCGTGTGGCCTGACATCTTCTTGTGGGATTGGGGCTCACAGCCCAGAACCCTGGGTCTCGACTGGCATTGGCCAGAAGATACCAGGATTAGCAGGTCCACCACTGGCACCCTGTGCTCTTCACAGATGAGAGCAGGTTCACTCTGAGCACACGTGACAGATATGAAAGAGTCTGGAGATGCCACGATGAATGTTGTGCTATCTGCAAAGTCATCCAACATGACTAATTTGCATGTGTTTCAGAGACAATCTGGGGATCAACTCTGTCACACACACATCAACAATAAATGTAACAATTAAGCACAAAATAAAATACAGGCAATACTAAGGCCAGCAAAGTGGTGGTGGATCCTCTTAGGACCCCCGGCCTGCTACGGACCTGTTACCTGCTGGTGCTGCTGTCAATGTTTCCTAGCAACAGACATCACACCACACACACACACGTCTCGCACCTCTGAAAAAATGTCTTCTGCTACACCCGACACTCCACCACATCCCCAGAAACGAATGTGTTTCCTCTTTAGGTAAAAATGTCATCAGGATTAACAAAGAGAGTCTGCAGTATGTATTGTTACAAAAATGTTTTTTACATATTTGCACACATTTACACATCTTTTATAAAAGTTATATACCATTACATTCAGTTCTCAACTTCTTTAGTTTATTTTTTTTAAGTTCATTTCACTTTGTTTTTTTTTTTAAGTAAAAAATAAAAAAGTATTTAATTTTACTTATGACTAATTGCTTTCTTGATCACCCCTATACAAAAAAAAACACAACATAAAATGCGAGTTTGGCCGCTTGAGCCATGTTGGTCACGGCCCTTATTTTCATTTGTGGAAGGTGGCAACCCTACCAGTGATCCATAGTAGTGATCCACAATTATGTTAAACTGCCCCAGTACACTTGATCCAGTTCATCAAGATTTTTGGTTGTACTTGGTTTGCACCGAAAACAATGTTTTCGCGAAGTAAAGCGGCGCTTAAGTGTTTTCCTGGTGTTATTTAGCTTTCACCCTTGCACACGTGGGTTAATCCTCAGTGCTGAACTAAACTACGGAAAGCTCTTGTTATTTAAATCACACACGCACACAAATATGCGCGCTCACGTCAAGCGACGTTGTTATTGTTCCACGTGTTTCAAACTGACGTCTCGTGTGTTCTAAACCCCGCCTCCCCGACGCAGCTATTGGTTGGACGTGGTGTCACTCAAACACGCTCCCGGTTCCACTGTCGGGGTTTGGTCTTGAGCGGCGCTACTTGTTCCGTCCCAACGCGGAAATGTTGAATATTTGTTGTGATGCCATGTACACAGATGGCCAAGCGCGTAGTTTCTTAACACTGTACATAAACCTTACCCGAGATGGCTCTAGAAAGCATCTGACGCTTGATGATGGAGTTGTTTTCGAGAGGTTTAGGGTGCGTTCACTGTGAGTTTGTGTTTGGATCGAGCCGCACCGAGAGAGTCCGGTAACTTCAGCCCGCACACCCACACCACCACCCACGGTGAAGAACCATGGACCGGACACGGGGCTTCTGTCTGTGGCTGCTGGTCTGTGTGTGCAGAATGGATCTACAGGTAGGTCTCCAACACTGTGTTTGTTTATGCGCTGCTGGAGGAAGTCTCGATAAGGATTATTCCCTGTTAGTGGGTCTATTTTTGGTCTCGGGGGAGGCGGCGGGGGGGGGGGGGGGGTTGCAGTGTGTGTGTGTGTGTGTCGTTAAACTGAAACGACCTATTTATGTTAGAAAATAGAAAATACCCCCCAAATTGCAAATCTTTCCATGTCGATCATGACACGGGTTCACGCAACTTCCCTTTGCGACTAAACCCAAAAGCGATTTGCGCCTCGCGCAGGAAACTCGCGCAACCTTCTCAACACCGCTGACCTCGAACGCGCGCGCGGCGCGGGTGCGGGGCTGGAGCGCTCGTGCGGTCGGCACGCATTGTCTGGGCGCGCGAGCGTGCGTGCGTCCGTGTTGTGAAGCATGTGTGTTATGAATGAGAGTGCGTGGCCAGTGGTTTGGTGGACTTTCTAGTGCACTGTAGGAAAACAGCACCATTGTGTCATTATGACCAGTCGACAGGGCAACGTGTGGTGTCCACGCAGAGAAGGTTTTGTTTAGGTGTGCAGGTGCGGGGACTCTGAATGATTTGTGTTAGATGTGTTCTTTACTTCCTGTTCTGGAGAGAAGCGCTGTGCTAAGTAATGTATGAGTTACTAATAAAACGAGTCCTACTACATTAATATGTTAACGTTGTAGTGCTTACAAGACAGGGATGAAGGGTATAGCAGAGAGGTCGAGATATGTGTGTGTGTGTGTGTGTGTGTGTGTGTGTGTGTGTGTGTGTGTGTGTGAGCGCTACCTTTATATGTATAAAAGGAGTGTCTTCTATTACACAGAGCAAAGGGGGCTTCTTGATCCTGAAACTTTGGTGCACACACACTGAAAAGCTTAGTTCTGTGCAGCAGTAACTGTCTGCACACAGCAAATACAGGTGTGGCTAATGAGGTACCACACAGGTACTTCAACTCACATGAGCTGGACTAAAGTAAATGGCAGCACCCTACACACACACACACACACACACACAAACACACACACACACTTTCCCAGGTTTCTAAGCCTGTGTGTGTAGGTGTTTAACGTCTGCTGAGCAGGATATCCTGGTTAATATGAATGGGTTGCAGTCCACACACACACACACACACACACACACACACATACACATGTACACACAACCATGCATGCCTTGGGAACACAGTGGATTTCAGACAACATATCAGATATCAATTATTACTACCTACTTGTCCATGTGATCCCATTTTTTTGGTTCAGAAAACTTTCTTAACTTTAACTCTCTTTAAAACTTCACAAATGTCCCTTAAAATAACTGTCACCTTGGTTGGCATGGTTGTTTTTCTGTGAAACATCCAAGATTTGTTTGTGTCCTTTTTTGTTTTTTTACCCTTCAATTTGTAGCTGTTTTAATCTCCTCTTTTTCTACCTCTCTATCTTTCTACCTCTCTCTCTCTATCTCTCTATCTTTCTGCCTCTCTCTCAGTGTGAAGGGGGCAGCTCTGTCACTCTTCCTGAATCTCTGCTCTTCGTGTCTACCTTGGATGGGAGTCTACATGCAGTTAGCAAACAAACTGGAGATATCAAATGGACTCTCAAGGAAGGTATGGAGATATGTTAGAACGCCATGGTCCTTAAGGAAGGTATGGAGATATGTTAGAACGCCATGGTCCTTAAGGAAGGTATGGAGATATGTTAGAACGCCATGGTCCTTAAGGAAGGTATGGAGATATGTTAGAATGCCATGGTCCTTTAAACCAAGTTCCTTGTCATATTCAATGGTTTCTATTGTTTTAAAGAGAAATAACTCACTTGTTGTTTCTCTTGTTGATTTTCAAGTAGAATGCAAATGCTAACTAGCATTAATTACTATGTATGTTCAGTGTTATATGTATTTAATGATCATTTAGAGTCAGTTGATCTAAATCTGTTTAAGTGTATTATCTCAAATGACTGTATCATTTAACCTCTTTCCCAGATCCCGTCATCCAGGTTCCAGTGTTTCTTCCAGAGTAAGTGTGTGTGTGTGTCTGTATGTGTCTGTGTATGTGTGTATGTCTATGAGTGCATGTGTGTTTTTACCTTTATCTGTTATGTGTCTGTATGTCTATCTGTGTGACCTTTTCTTTCTGTAGGCCAGGTTTCCTCCCTGACCCCAGTGATGGCAGCCTGTATGTGTTAGGGGGGAAACACAAAGAGGGTCTTATGGTGAGTGTTTTTCTTGCCCATGTCTACCTCTCTATCTGTCTCTCTCTCTCTCTTGCCCCATCTGTCTCTCTGTGGGGGAGTGTATGTGTGTAAAACTATGTCTATTTTGAGATGTCTCTTCTCTCTGCAGAAATTACCCTTCACTATTCCAGACCTGGTCCACTCATCCCCCTGTAGGAGCTCAGATGGAATGCTCTACACAGGCAAGAGTTACGCTGTTAATGATAAATGCCAACAGTTACCTTTTGTTTGTTTTTTTTTTTACTTTTGTTTTATTTACTTTTGGGAAACATAAGGAAATGGGAACCAGTTTTACCAGTTTCAGCAGTAAATACTTCTCCCAGCATAGCTGGTCGATGGGGACAAAGTTCGTATTTTGGCTTCTTAAGGTTCAATAATTATATTAAATTCTACCCATGCTTCCCTTAGGTAAACATCTTGAGAATCAGTCCAGAGGGTTTGTCATTAAGCAAACATTTGTGAAATTGTGAAATTTACTTCGGTTTTGTTGAAGGGTGTTTGCATATACTTTACTGTTAGTTCCTGTATCCCAACGACTTATGCTAACAGCTGAAGTTTCTGAACCTGAGACTGCCTGAATGTGACCCCCAGTGACATCTGTCATGGTTAGCCCTGCTAATCAAGTCCTGGTGTCAGAGGCCAGGGTTCTTGTTGTGATACGAGTTGAGGTTTTTGTTCTTGTCATTTTGCTGTGTAGTCATATCATTGTCCAATAATGAATCCTCCCATTTTTACTCTTTTATTGTCAGAGATGTTTTATTTAGTTTTGATGTTAGATGTTTGTCATACGTAGATGTTTTATCTCCAAAGCAGCTTCTCTACATGATAATTATTAGTAGAATGACTCTATAGAGTACACAGATCAAGCCACAAATGTCTGCTAGTTGAACAAAAGTCCTTTGAACTGTGGGAAATTTTACTTTTTATATATGAAGAATGATTTATAATTTGTATCAATGACCTGCAGGTAAAAAACAAGACACGTGGTTTGTGGTGGATCCTCAGACGGGGGAGAAACAGACCAGTTTGACCACCGCTACATCAGACTCCATCTGTCCTTCTGCTCCCTTACTGTACATCGGACGTACAGGTCAGTATGATACACACACACACACACATGTACACACACACACACACACACACACACACACACACACACACACACACACACACACACTCATACACACACACTCACACTCACCCACACTTACAAACACACACACACGCACTTACTCACAAAAACACACACACACACACTCACAAAAACACACACACTCACAAAAACACACACTTACTCACAAACACACACACACACACACACTCACAAAAACACACACACTCACAAAAACACACACACTCACAAAAACACACACACAAAAACACACACACACACACAAAAACACACACACTCACAAAAACACACACACTTACTCACAAACACACACACACTCACAAAAACACACACTCATAAAAACACACACACTCACTCACAAAAACACACACACACACACACACACACACACACAAACACACACACTTACTCACAAAAACACACACACTTACTCACAAACACACACACACACTCATAAAAACACACACACTCACTCACAAAAACACACACACACACACACACACACACACACACACACACACAAACTTACTCCCAAAAACACACACACTCACTCACAAAAACACACACACTTACAAACACACTCACTCATAAACACACTTGCACACACTCACTCATAAACACACACACTCACAAAAACACACACACTCATAAAAACACACGCTCACTCACAAAAACACACACACACTACCATGTATGACACGGCTGCTGTGTTGGTCTGTAGAGTACATGATCACCATGTATGACACGAAGACGCAGGAGCTGAGATGGAACGCCACGTATAATGACTATTCTGCTCCACTGTATGACGATCAGAAATACGAGTATAGTAAGTCTCACACACACACACACACACACACACACATACCCTCACACACTCGTGTGAACATACGTGAACATGTGAACATAAAATGGCCATTTGGTGTAAGGTTTAATGACCTTTGACCTTTATTCCAAGTTGTTTTACTCTAATATTTGAGTTACTCTCTCTATCATGTGGAGACGTTAGTTGGAAATCAGCCATCATTGTTATCGCATATCATACGTCAAACATGCGTGAAAACATTGCAGGCAGCCCGATTCTACATGTTGTGTGTGTGTGTGTGTGTATGTGTGTGTGTGTGTGTGTGTGTGTGTGTGTGTGTGTGTGTGTGTGTGTGTGTGTGTGTGTGTACACGGCAGAGATGTCCCACTTTGCCTCCAGTAGCGACGGACTGGTGGTGACAGTGGACCGGGACTCGGGCGACGTGTTGTGGATGCAGAGGTTCGACTCGCCCGTGGCCGGATTCTACCTGTGGATGCAGGACAGTCTGCGCAGGGCGGGACACCAGACCATCGCCACGGAAACCCTGCGCTACCTCATCTTCATGGCGCAGAGCACGCAGTCACACACCATGCGCTGGAGCTACCAGTTCACACGGGAGCAGCACAGCACCAAGACGCAGCTGGTGTAAGACGCTCGGGCGGAGGCGAAGGGTGGAGGTGTCCTTCCATAAACTATACGAGTGATGTGAGTTTTTGCGTGTGTGTGTGTGTGTGTGTGTGTGTGTGTCTCCTTGCAGGCCTAGTCTGTATGTTGGGAAGATGGACTCTCACTTGTATGCCTCCACCACCCTCGTGCATGAAGGAGTGGCCGTAGTGGTAAGTCCCGCCCTCCGATAGGTCCTTACTGGCCGGTGATTACCCGGGTCGACCGTGATTGATTTGATTTTGCCCAATCGGCAGCCCCACGGCCTCACCCTCCCTCGCATTGAAGGGCCAGTCACGGAGGGCGTCACCGTGGGCAGTGGGAGTGGCGAGTGTGACATCACACCCAGCACTGACGTCAAGTACCCGCCAGGAAGCACCAACCCACTGCACAACCAGTGGCTGCTGATAGGTGGGGCTGGGGCAGCCACAGACCACGCCCACACGGTTACATCCACGCACACATATACTGGCTAACCTCTGAATCACATTAACGCTAATACATGAAAACATATAGACATATTGTTGTGTGTGTGTGTGTGTGTGTGTGTGTGTGTGTGTGTGCGCGTAGGTCATCACGAGGTCCCACCTCTAGCTCATACCACCATGTTGAGAGACTTCCCAGATGGCCTGCAACGTTCTGGTGAGGTCATCCCCCCTCGAGGATCGAGCTCTTCATACCGATCAGGCCCCAACACCGTGAGTGTCACACACACACACACACACACACACACACACTCTGTTGCCATGTACACTACACCGTGCACATTTGAATTCTCGACTTTGGACTGAAAAAAGGAGAGATGAGAGGACTGTTGATGTTTTATAGACATCCAGAGAACTTTACAATGGGGACTCACCTGAAGCCTCATCTGTGCACAGTACATGTTTGTAGAGATGGAGGTGTTTTCAATGCTGCAAAAGTGTAAACAAGTCTCTGTGTCATCTCTGTGTGTCATCTCTGTGTGTCATCTCTCTGCGTCATCTCTCTGCGTCATCTCTCTGCGTCATCTCCCTGCGTCATCTCCCTGCGTCATCTCTCTGCGTCATCTCCCTGTGTCATCTCCCTGTGTCATCTCCCTGTGTCATCTCCCTGTGTCATCTCTCTGTGTCATCTCTCTGTGTCATCTCTCTGTGTCATCTCTCTGTGTCATCTCCCTGTGTCATCTCCCTGTGTCATCTCCCTGTGTCATCTCCCTGTGTCATCTCCCTGTGTCATCTCCCTGTGTCATCTCCCTGTGTCATCTCCCTGTGTCATCTCTCTGCGTCATCTCTCTGTGTATCATCTCTCTGTGTCATCTCTCTGTGTATCATCTCTCTGTGTCATCTCTCTGTGTCATCTCTCTCTGTATCATCTCTCTGTGTCATCTCTCTGTGTCATCTCCCTGTGTCATCTCCCTGTGTCATCTCCCTGTGTCATCTCCCTGTGTCATCTCTCTGTGTCATCTCTCTGTGTCATCTCTCTGTGTCATCTCTCTGTATCATCTCTCTGTATCATCTCCCTGTGTCATCTCCCTGTGTCATCTCCCTGTGTCATCTCCCTGTGTCATCTCTCTGCGTCATCTCTCTGTGTATCATCTCTCTGTGTCATCTCTCTGTGTCATCTCTCTGTGTCATCTCTCTCTGTATCATCTCTCTGTGTCATCTCCCTGTGTCATCTCCCTGTGTCATCTCCCTGTGTCATCTCCCTGTGTCATCTAACTGTATCATCTCTCTGTATCATCTCTCTGTGTCATCTCTCTGTGTCATCTCTCTGTATCATCTCTCTGTATCATCTCTCTGTGTCATCTCTCTGCGTCATCTCTCTGCGTCATCTCTCTGCGTCATCTCCTGCACAGTTGCCACCGGTCACACATCCAAGCTCTTCTCCTGTGCTGCCTGGATCCTTGACCTCTGACCCTGCGACCTTGGTGGTGGTGACCCTGTTGCTGGGGGCATGGCTGGCCTTCTTCCTCTCCTACAAGCGGGTAAGTATATTATATAGTACAGCTTAGTATATAATACATATAGTATAGTATGCAGTATGTATATATATTATATAGTGTATTATATAGTATAGTATAGTGTATAGAATATTATAGAGTATGATTATAGTATAATATACTATAATATACATTTTATGTGGTTATTATTTATGTGCAAAGGCGTAGATGCAGCTACACATATTTAAACAAATATACACAAATATACATAAAGTATTTATAAGTCAATGTGAGTGTAAATGATGTTTTTGTTTGTTTTTTTGTTTGTTTTTCTCATTCATTAGCAAGTCAAAAAGACCCAGAGATCTGAGGAGCAAGTGGATCCTAGATCCCTGACCGACCAGACCAATCCGATTATTTCCCCAGAAACCGACACAGTCCCCTCATCAAATTATAGTAGCAGCAACCACTCAGAACCAAGTAGCCTGGTCTCGTCCAATCAAACTCCACATCTGTCAGGCTCTCAAGACCACACCCCCACCATGGCATCCTGCCATTCAGACAGTGAGAATCTTTCCCAATATGCCAACGTTCTATGTTGTTACATTATTCATTATGTTAATATAGATTAAGATACATTATTTCATTTTAAAATACTTAAATAAGGTAAATTCTTTAAAAAAACCTTGAAAAATTGGTAAAGAAATGTACATTAATTACAAAAAATAATTTTTATAGGAGACAAATTCAGCTATTTTGATTTCAACCTCATTTCGACATATTTCCTTTAACTCTCAGTAAAATGAATCTTATGGATGGACCGTGATTCTGGTAGTGTTCAAAGAGCAGACGATGAAACAAAATGCGTATTAGGAAGGAAGCAACATTCAGCTTGGTTTGGTTTTATTTACATTGTGCTTTTAGCAGCATTCTCTCAAAGCAGCTTTACAGAAACCAGACCCATAGACTCCCCAGACCGCTAATCCGCTAACGAACAACCTGAACATTAACCCCCTGAACCCCACACCCCTGAACTGAGCTGCACATGATACAGCAGGAATACACAATACTTTTACCTTTTTATTAATTCAGAATTAATGAGGAATAACCTACAACCTACATCCTACATCCTTTCAGATTTAGATATGTGATTTAAATATATTTGAGACCTGATGTCCTTGACTGTCTAGTTGTAAGAGTCAGACTCATGGTCTGATCACATGGTGAGGTGATCTGTTATTTGAACTGTAGTGGGTTAATGTAATGTGTTGGTTTAGTGTTAACACCTTTTTTGTTTCTACCAGTGTCATAATTGTGTGTGTGCGCACGTGCGTGTTTTGTTTCAGATGAAGAGACCGAGGTGGTGAGTGTTGGGAAGATTTCCTTCAGCCCTAGCGAGGTGCTCGGACACGGGACGGCGGGAACGTTTGTGTTCCGGTGAGTCTGTGATGTCATCATGGTGGATTAGTGCTTGCAGTTGCTTGGCGTGTGTGTCCTAATACTTTTCAATAGTGTAGTATATTCCTGCCACATACACCTTTGCTCTGCACAATAAGTAGATTGGTTGGTAATTGTGCTGTTCGTCAGTGATTGGTTGGTCATTGTGCAAACACTGGTCACTTTATTAGGTACGCGCTGTTCATCACAGGTGACTTACTGACCACAGAATCACTGCAGACCAGATATAGTTTGTGTGGTAGAACACGCCGGCTTTCAACCCAGCATTGGCACTGACATGGCCAGTGGCACTGTTGGGTCAAGGGTGGTCCACCAAAGCTGACCAATGGTGACGAGTGGGGCGGGTCCAGGCAAATTCTGCCTGGCAACAGATTAACTGTGTTGTGCACCAATGAGTAACTTCTAATAATAGAGAGGTATTTTTAATAAAGTGGCTGACGAATGTGATTGACTCATATTATGTGGTCTGTGTGTGTGTGTCTGTGTGTGTTAAGGGGTCATTTTGATGGGCGGCGTGTGGCAGTGAAGCGGATCTTGCCGGAGTGTGTGGACTTTGCGGAGAGGGAGGTGCGGCTGCTGCGTGAGTCGGACGAGCACCCCAACGTCATCCGCTACTTCTGCACCGAACGGGACCGCCAGTTCACCTACATCGCCATCGAGCTGTGTGCTGCCACGCTCCAGCAGGTGTGTGTGTGGGGGGGTGTGTGTGAATGGATCTGTGTGTCTGTGGGTGGATGTGGATGTGTCTGGGTGGGGGGGATAGAGATGGTGTGGTTTAGCGCATGCACATTTGCTTTCTGGTGTAGTCATGCTGTTTAAATATATTTTTTCAGCCCACCATGTGTTATGTTCCAGTATAAAGTAACAGGTTAGCAACTGAAACTCTTAGAGAGGGTTGACATGGCAAGTTTTTAAAAAGTCTAGCAATGCTTCTCTTAAAAGTCCTGTGCTACCCCTGAATATGTTATCAAAACATGATGTTAATACATTCAAAAGACTGAATGCCATATTTCATGCCATGCATCCTGAAATTAGCATTTTCCATGCATGACATTACGTGCCGATTCAACAAAAACTTCACTCACACTCAACATGACTTGCAATTTACCAATTCACCTGTGAGAAGGTGACATGCATGTAAAGCGGCTACACACACGTTAACTACGTACAGGAAACACAAGAATGCAGTGTGAACAAAAACAAATTTCTCCAATAAAATCTACAAGAGAATCACTTTTGCAAAGTAAAAGTCAGTATAGGCCCTGCAGAATCAATGTGCAAGTGATGTGCCTTGAAATAGGGAACAGGTGTCAGTAGTGTGGTGATTGGGACCTGGGGAGTGGTTTGGTGATTGAGGGCGTGTGCCTGGCTGAAGTGGGCGTGTGTGTCTGTGATTCAGTGCGTGTGTGCGCCCTCTGGTGGCTTCCAGGCCGACCCACCGTGACACATGCATACATATACAGAACAGAGCAGCAAAGCCATATAATGAGATTATATTATACGCTTCTAGAGATCTGGTGTGTGATGACTCTAGCATTTTACTACTTAATGAAAAATAAAGCAGAGTGTGACGGGTGAGGAGTGCAAATAAATAAGTAAGCGATCAAGCCAGTCCCAGAGAAAAGGGGGGATTTAATGAAGAAAGTGCACAACACAAAACCCGTGACTTAATCCAAATGAAGGGAACAATAACCAGCAGTCAACTGGTACAAAGACATATAGACAGACAAACGACCCTCAAGTGTCGGGTCTCCTAATAGGCCCCGCCCACCAGAGGGACGAACACAACGCAACAACAGGACAGAGGCAGCCAGAAGGGGCCCCCGTATTGTGACACAGAGAAAAGAGGGCTTTGTACCCCTCCACTTACTGTAGTGAATGGGGTATTTTGCTAAAAGTTCAACTACATTTAGGGCATCAGAGAAATCCGAACTTAAGTTTTCTGCATAAAATAAAATGTTATCAACATTAAAAGAAGGAATGTTAAGTTTGAGATTAATCTAGTTTCAAAAAGAAATGCTCCTGGGATTCTTCTTCTGACGTACAAAAGGCACATCCACATCAAATTAAAATTTCTTTCAAGAAACATGGCTACAGGATATGTCTTATTTATTATTATAAATGAAACGAGTCTCTTTCACTTTAGGAGATATAGGCCATTTGACAAATTTGGAATGAGCAAAAACCATTATCATTTGTATTAGGATGTCAGCTCAGAATCATCCTAATGTTAATTGTGAATCATTTCAATGAATTTGCAGATTGTGGGATCTCATTTGTTGATGTATTCTCAACATTATTGTATATTAATCTATTGATCAGCATGAAACCTAGAGCCTAATGTCAGTATACCGTAACTCACACAGCCAAAGTTAAGTGTGGTCTTAAAAAGAAGACTGCAGGTTGACTCGTGTGCAGATATCAAGGCCTTGCATTCTAAATGCAGCTGTTTAGGGTTTATAGAGTTTCTCCATGAGGCCAACAGGGGGCGTGGTTGTCTGGTTAAATCTGTTTTGTGCACAAACATGTGTATATATATATATTGTCTTGAGTGTATATATCTACATGTATGTGCAGTACATTGAGGATCCTGACTGTCCCTTTTCCACGCTGGACTCAGTAACTCTACTGGAACAGACCATGTGTGGTCTCAACCATCTACACTCCCTGAACATTGGTGAGACTCTGTCACCATCTTACAACAGTCATGAGTGGCTGTGCATGCAGTCTGACCTTGCTGTTCTACGTTTTGTACACGTATGTGAACTCTATCCCAGACCACGCTGAGTTTATTCCCCCCTTCCCTCCCCCACAGTTCACAGAGATCTCAAACCACGCAACATTCTGCTGTCCGTCCCGGGAGCGCTGGGTCGTGTTCGGGCCGTGATCTCGGATTTCGGCCTGTGCAAGAAGCTTCCGGATGGCCGCCACAGTTTCAGCCTGCGTTCGGGGGTCCCGGGCACTGAGGGCTGGATCGCCCCCGAGATCCTGGTCAACACTCCCAAGAGCAACCCTGTACTGTCCCCCAAACACACTGACAGCTGTTCAACCCCAACACCGTAGTGTCATACACGCCACTGTAGCGTTACACCCACGGGTCAATGTCATGCTTATAATGACAGCAAATGAATGGACATGAAGTGACTCTCTCTCTCTCTCTCTCTCTCTCTTTCTGTTTGTTGTTTTGCAGACGAGTGCGGTGGATGTGTTCTCTGCTGGCTGTGTGTTTTATTACGTGGTGTCCCGAGGGCATCACCCGTTCGGGGACACACTCAGGCGTCAGGCAAACATCCTCACTGGAGTCTGCAGCCTGGAGCACTTCATGGAGGATGTACATGGTGTGTGTGTGTGTGTGTGTGTGAGAGAGAGAGAGAGAGAGAGAGAGAGAGAGAGAGAGGGATGTCTTTGTGGTTTGAGTATACTTCTGACACGCTCTAATGTGAGTATTTGGGAAGTACTGAAGACACTCATGGTACTGAAAGGCTTCTGATGTCTTGGGGGATTTTCAGAGGATGTGATTGGCAGAGATCTGATCGAGAGAATGATCAGTGCCGAGCCGGAGTCCCGCCCCTCCACCTCCTCCATCTTAAAACATCCATTTTTCTGGAGCCCAGAGAAACAGCTGCAGTTCTTTCAGGTTTGTGTGGACTGATCAGTGAACAGTGATCGCACAACAGTGATCTGGTTAGACAGTAGCAGCCTGCCATGTTTTATTTATTAAAGGAGATTCTTCACATTATGAAGCAGCCAATATGCTACATTTTCACAAGCAATAGAGCTGAACTGATTGATTACTTAGCAAACACACATATCGTGTTATCTGAGACACGTACCCAGCACATATGCTGTTTACACAAGCCAAGTCTCATCTGGAGAATACTGCTCTTCTGACAGCAAACATTCAAAGTATTCACCAAATAAAAATTTAAGTGTTTCACACATGCATGTGCTTCCTAAACGTTAAACAGAAAGCAAATGTGCGAGCTTTCAAGTTTAATTTTCGTTTTCTCCCCTCGTGTGTGTGGAAGGATGTCAGTGATCGTATCGAGAAGGAGCCGTCAGAAAGCGCTATCGTCGTGCGTCTGGAGATGTCTGGTAGATCGGTGGTCAGAACCAACTGGAGGATGCACATCTCAGCGCCCCTACAGGCTGGTTAGTAGTACTGCATGCAGTACCACTACAGTCCCAATATAGTTCACGCTAACAGAATGATTTAAAATAGTTGGTTATACCATGTTCAGTAGTATACTCCCCAGTATTTGAAACTACTAGCCACCACTTTTTATATGTACACAGTCCAGTTGAGACACTTTGTGGTGATTTATGAATGAAAATCTTTTTCTCTAATAGATCTGAGGAAATTCCGTACATATAAAGGGAACTCTGTCAGAGATCTGCTCAGGGCTATGAGAAATAAAGTAAGTGGCTGTGTGTGGTAATAATAAAGTTATTTTCAATTATCATTTGCCTTTAAATTGATGTTTGAGTTTTCATTGATGTTTTAGTGTCAGAAACACTCACGTGAGCTTAAGTAATATAACCGTGTTTGTGTGTCAGAAACATCATTATCATGAGCTGCCCCCAGAGGTTCAGACAGCACTCGGTGAAGTCCCAGAAGGCTTTGTGGCATACTTCACCTCCCGTTTCCCACGGTTACTGCTGCATACGCACTCCGCACTGAGCATCTGTGCCTCAGAGAGACCTTTCCACCCCTACTACCACCATTAAAGACAGACACACACACTCCGCCACGTCTGATCTACAGATGCGTGGATGAACTCACTCACAGTACAGGCGCGGAACACAGGGAACGTCTCGCTGATGGAGCAGGACAATTACCATTGTCTCCATCCAGGATTATGGGATCCAACATTGTACGTACACTTTGAGTGTCCCTTCCTCTCAAGTGCCGTTTATGTGTAAGCACCGGTTCACCTGAATCGTCACCGCCTCCTGTGAAACTACTGAGATGTCCCTCACGCTCGTGTTGATCCTCAAAGTCTCTTTGGTGGCTCTTGTGTTTGTTTTTTAATGCGCAAGGATGAAGGTCCCATTCTGTCTGGAACGTTCCCAAGCACAGATCACGGGCTGGTTATCTGGAAGCAGCCCGAACTGGATGAAGGCCTGGATGAGTCGCGGGCTCTGAAGTGAGCCTGAAGTATTTTGCAGTCATTCTTCGTTGTTCAGGTGGAACATTTGGAGGACGTCTTTGCTACCACTGCTCTGGAATTCATGGGCCTCACCACAGACCCTTTAGTCAGCCTGTGGACTCCTCAATGTTATGAAGTTTCAAAACAGTTTCCAACCTTAAATCCTCAATCAGAAATTGCCACACTAGCTCAGCATATTGCTAGTGTTAAGGGGCATAGTATTGTTGTTTGAATGGCTGTTGCTGAAGTACCAAAAGTCGTACCAATGGTAGCGAGTAATGAGTAGAGCTGCCCACACATTTTCTGCTGTCATCAGTTTGTAACCACTTCATGGGAATGTATTCTGAGTTTCAGATACTACACTGTGACTGTGACCAGGCAAAGATTTCAGTCAGTTTTTATAATCAAAATAGTCATAGTCATACTTAGACAAATATTTCATTTGGAACTAGTGTCTTAAATTTTATACTGGGAGATGTTTGATACAGATCCAAAGGTGTTTTAGGGGGTTTTCTTTGATTTAGAGGCTGGGTGTCCTGGGGGCCTCATCTATCCAACCAGGTCCCACTCCTGTTCAGCCTCATTTAAGGCTGAGGTACTGGTGTTTGCACTAAATTTCAAAGCAGGATTGGAGCTGTGGGCTATGTGCCCCACTTCAAATGCAAAACTACTGAGCACACAACCGGTGCCCTCAAGCAGCCCTGTACGTATCAGACATGTCTGTTTTACGATTAGGGGTCTGCGTTTGGTTTGAGAAGCTTCTGCTAGTATGATTTTAGCAGATGTCAATATAGAACTAAATATACACTAGAGGACAAAAGTATGTAAGAGCCAGTTTTCTAGACAAAAATCAATGTAATTGGAATGAATGTGATGATAGTCAGATACTGTATTTTAAGACTAAGAACAACGCTGTGGCCAACCATCGACAGTTCCGTCATCAGTCGAGCTCCTACAGGTTAAACTGTAACATACAGTGATAAATGAACAAGGATGAAGAACGTCCAAGCTTGGAAATACTACACCAGCAACTTACATGCTGAAACTTCATCAAAGGATGTTACAAATGTGCCATTAAATGTCATCACTAAAGCAGGGTGTTTTGATTGTGTATTTTAAGAAACAGGTTTTGAATCCGTTCACTGAAATCCTTTTTGTATGTTTTTATCTTTTTAAGAAAAAAGAAATTAGCCTTTTTTTCCCAAGATAATGCAACGTTTCCTCTAGTGTAAATAGCAGGAATATAGTCTTTTGGTTTAATTTTTGGAAACAATTTGCATTGAGAAATTCCATGCCATATTATGCCATCTAATGCCTTTCTGATGGAGATTTGTGTACTTTTTAAAGGTGGTATTGCAAAATGAAAAACCCCACTGTAAAATATTTATACACATGAACACACAAGACAGACATGGAGCTAGCATCATGCAGGACTGGGGAACTGCTGAACTGTCTAAACTGTAAGCTCACATTAGCCTTTACAAGGTTTTATCTGGCCACGCACTGGAGCCATGCTTTCCTTCACGGTTTACAGCATAACGCAAGTGTGAAATTTTACAACTTGTCTTTAAATACTAAAGCTACTTTTTTCTACAAAGAGAAACACACTTACCTTGGTTTACAGCTGTTCAACTTCCAAAGTACTTTTTTTTTTTTTTTTTTTTTAAGTCTTACAGTTCTGCATAACTTAAAACACTAAGCAAATACCCCTAAAACCAAAGCCTTCACAAGCATTTGCTTATACATTGGTAGGAGTTCACAACAGTACACAAGTTCTCTGCCATTATATTACTCTGAATTTATGCATTACAATTATTTTGACAGCAATTAAAAAAATAAAGTGACTCTTGACGTGGCATGTCCGATATAAAGCGTGCTTATTTCTGACTCTTAATTTCTCCTGCATCTGCACATTCATGACAACTGTTACACAGCTCTGGGCATGTGTATTATTGTATTAAGTATGTAAAATGAGGACTGATCAGCTGAAGTACTCAATTAGGTTTCAAATGGTCAATTTTCAGTTGTTGGTGGGGGGTGGGGGGTGCGATTGAAACCCATGCCGGAAGATCAGTAGCTTTGATGGCACCCAACAGCTTTGGCCAATGTCCATGTGTACTGACTACATATTTTATGTTGATTTTAAAGTACTTGTATTGAATTGTGAACCATGTTTGTATCAGATCATCAAAACAAATGGCTTCGATACCTCTAAACCTTACATTAGTATCTGGATCAATCTCCAAGCTGGATGGAACCACATTTCAACAAAACGAAGAGATCTTTATTCATTTGAATTTGGTAAGTATAATAAAATCTCATTAACCAGTCGATATCTTTATGACTAAAGCTTTTATACAAAAGGACAGACAAAAGTAAGGAACAGTCCAGAAAATAAAATGTGTGAGGAAAGGGGGGGGGGGGGGGGACGACGACGACACACAAACGTATGTACATGATGCTGCACAGAGAGTATGAATCACATTAAGTTCTTCCCCACCCACGAGATAAAGGCAGGAAGTAGTAAACACCACAAAACCAGTAGGGCGACTAAGTGCATGGGCTCCGTCACCTTAAAAACAGCTGCTCGACTCAGCCAAGAACAGGGTGATGCCTGATTGGCTGTCGGCCATCACGCGATCTAACCGGTTAGCCGCAGGACCCGCCCGTCTAGCGGGCGGAGGTCGGGACGGCGGAGGTGGTGCCTTTGCAGGACAGCAGCTTCTCCACCATGCTGCGGGCGTAGCGCAGACGGCTGGCCAGCTCCTTACAGCAGCCGTGCTCCTCGATCAGGCTCATCCTGTAGGTGCAGAACTCACGCTTCTCGTTGATGTAGGTCACCGCGCCCATCAGGGGACACAGGATCAACTTTGTGTGGTCCTGGATCACGAGAGAATGAACAAGGTTAAAAAGAAACTCAAAGAAATGAAGCAGTAAAAATAATGTGTCCTTATTTACTCAAGAGGTCCACTTGAGTATTTCTATGTAAAATATTCAGCCATGCTACGAGAACTATTAAGTCTTGCTGATTTCTTACAATTATATTTGAGAACTACCATTATAGATATATGCGATTCTATTGGTGGTTCGTTGTGACTGAAAACCGAATGTTTTTGACCAGCGTCAAGTCAGCAAAATGTCAGCATTTCCTCTGGCCATGCTAGAGGGACATTTTGTGGCTAGGCTCAGACCACGGGGACTTGAACCCTGAAAATAGAGTAGCACTAATGCAAACCCTGCTCAGACCCACGAAGGGGGTCAGTGACACCGACCTGGAAGAAGTTGATCTGCACGGTGCCATTGCTGAGGTGGAGCACGATGGCACTCTTTGTGCGGAACCAGTGGCGTAGGTAGGGCAGGCGGGTGAGGTCGTCGCCGTCGCGTGGCGTTATATTGGCCCCGGCCTTCAACAAGTGCTCACTCATGTAGTTCCTGAAATACTTCAGCAGAGTGATCTGTGTGGGGGGGCAGCAGAAAGGAAGCGTGTCAAGACATGACCAAATCTGCAACGTGTAGCCCCACCCACCACTTTCAAAAGATGGGCGGAGCCTATGAGTTCCTGAAACACACCGACCTTTTTAGAGAGCGAGGCGGGGTAGGAGCGCACGCTGAGGTAGGACTCCGCCGCGTTGCGGTCAATGTACTGCAGGCTGTCTCCGTCATCGTACATGATCAAACGGGTAGAGTCGTTGAACAGAACCCCCACACTGTTGTCACACAGCTGGTAACCTGTGGAGGGGAGATGAGGGAGTTTTTGAACACAGCACAGAGGCAGCGGTAATCTTTAAATCTTTAAAGCGTATACACATGTAAGCGTGAAGGACAAGTTACCAAGGCCGTATTTGTCAGAGTAATCGACCCATTTGCTGATCCAGAAGATGGGGATGCAGGCTGGGTCCTCAGCTTCATCTGTTAAACATTTGTCAATGCATATTTTTTAAATGGCTAGCTGAAGAGGCTGGAAGAATGACATCAAATGTAAATGTTACACATTATATTTAAATGTAAAAATTCACAAAAATCTAAAACAATGTCTGGTGTATTATTTTTATTGTCTATATTCCACTTGCGTAAGATACGTAAAATAGTTCCTCCTGGCTAATTCTAAAAACAGTGGTGAAATCCAGATGACTACGAATCAAACAGTTTCCTAATGATAAGTTTAGATCATAAGTGATCATTTAAGTGCTTAGGAGATTTAAGTGATCATAGATCTACACTTGGTGTACTACATCAAAATTCTACAAGCAGCATCACAAGACACATGACATATGACCCTGGATCATCCCCAAAATCCACCCTTGCGGTACTTATACAAGGATCATGCATACACCACGATGGACTCCTCACCTTGTCTTCTCACGTCTTTCTCCGACGGTCGAGCTGCAATGACGCTGGTGAGTTGCTGGAGCATTTCATTAAGGTGGCAATCGGACTGTTCGAGTGCTTCCCTGCAGGATCATTCAAGCCTGTATTAGCAGCAGGTATTTAACCAAACTCAAACAGCAGGGCTAGTAGCTTAAATTATATGAAGCAAGGGTTGACCTCTGACCTTTGAAACTCCTCTTTCTGTTGGTCCTCTGCTTTTGCCGCTTTCTCAATGGGACTGTCTGTTTCTGTGACCAAAGAAAACACGCTCAACTACAAACTCGAAAATATATACACTATACACCTTCAACCTACACCCTAATTGGTTTCAGATCAGTACACGCGCGTGTAATAATTTGCTAGGTATGCACCTTTATTTAATGCAGTGAGAGGCCTACGGTGTAGGGCAGGGTCGAAGCTGGAGGGGGCAATGGAGAACCTGGGCGACACAGTAAGGCAGGAAGTCGGCAGTCTCAGGGGCACATAACCAGAGGTGAAGAACTCGTCTGTGAGCAGGTCGGCTACGGAGGGTCTGAGAGTGGGGTCGGCATGTAGCATCCGGCGAATCAGGGATGACGCAACTGGGTTAATGTGCTGGATGGACAGAAAGCAAGCATGTTGGTGTTTGGGTGAACTCAAAAAGGACCGACAGGAACAGGTGGAGTAATAAAGAATATTCCAGAAACAATTGCTGAATGTTTGGGTACAGCATTCCTTCTGTTGTACTTTAGGACAAATACTGTTATACGGAACAGCAATAAACAAACAAATCAACAAAGTTCTCAAACAATACTCACTGTAGCTAAAACTGGTATATGCTCTGTGGCTCACAACCTTGAACTAAGTCATGTGGTTCTAAAGAGTAGGCATTACCAACCCTGGGGATAACGTATTCATTCTTTTTGATGCGAACATAAGTCTCCTTCAGGCAGGAAGTCTCGAATGGAGGTTTACCGACGAGCAAGGTGTACCTATAGAACAAAAACAGAGTTACCACAGACCTTTACACACATATTAGCTATATGCGCACCCAGTACTTAATCCGAGAGCATCTCAAAGAACCATAACACAAACAAATATTTTGTATGATCAGCATACAGAGCAGGTAACCAGATCCCCTGAGAGGACTCTAATCAGATTTTGCACACACCCACAGTGGCTCACACTCATCTAAACTCTGTGATAAACAGTCTCAGACATGAACTTACAGAATACAACCCAGTGACCAGATATCCACTTCAAAACTGTGGCCTTTTTTACACAACACCTCAGGGGCGATGTAGTTTGGGGTTCCACATAGTGTCTTCTTTCTCTCTCCGTCAAACTCGATCTTTGTGGCCAAGCCAAAGTCGCCTAAAAACAGAAGAAAACTGTAAGAAACAACTAAGCCAAAGTGTGTGTGTGTTGTAAAATGTGTAAATTGTTACGTCTTGCTTACCAATCTTCACCTCCATGTCATCGTTGAGGAACAGGTTGCCAAGTTTGAGATCACGGTGAATGACACGATTATTATGCAGATAGTGGACACCCTGGATGGTCTGGCGCATGAAGTATCTCGCCTCGGGCTCCGTAACGGCCTTCCTCCGTTTGTGCAGCTCTAGAAGGGACTGGGAGCAGAAACACAAATGCAAACACTGAAGTCACATCAACAGCACATCCACAACACAGAGTCGGACACTGGAGCGTGGGGTTTTCACACAGTTGAGAAGTTATTGGGGAAACTGGCGTTCTTTGTGCTGCATAAGAAACGCCTGCGAGATAAAACAGCATTTAATTGTTTTCATGGTGATTAATGTTAATCTAAACTTTAACTGCCTGAAGCATTTCTACTACCAATTTCGAAAAAGTTCAATTTGAACAAAAATCAATAATTCTGGTGAGCTGGTGACCTGACGTCACATCCTCACATTTAAATCCACCTGATTACGGACGGTCGGCGGAAACCGGCGAAAAACTCGGGACTGAAACTAAAACTCGGTATAACCGGTGTTTAATTACTTTGAAATAAACATGGCGATACATCTCACCGAGATTTCAACTTTTAAAACCCCCGTGAAACTGCAGGAGTCGCCGTCAACTGGCACCCAAACGGCCGCCAGGCGGCTCCAACTGTGCCGGGGGAGCTCGACCGTTGGCCGGGCCTTTAAACGGGCAGGGGAGCCGGCCTGGCCAAGAAAGTTTGATTAACAAACACACAACCGTCCTACCCGTCTCCGGCAGATCTCCAGCACCACGAAGACGAAGTCGTCGTCCTCGAAGAAGCCGCGGAAGCCCACGACGTGCGGGTCGTCCAGGCTCTTGTGGATGGCGATCTCCGTGCTCATCTTCTCCTTCTGGTGCGGCTTCATCAGCAGAGACTTCGGGACGACTTTCCCGGCGAACACCTCCTTCGTGTCCGCGTCCGTGATCTCGTAGCACTTGGCGAAGCCGCCTTTCCCGAGGAAGCGGCCCCGCACGTAGCGCTTCATGGTGCGGGGATCCACCAGGATCTCCGGGATCTCCTTCAGCGGCGCCGACTTGGGATCCACGTGAGATGAAGGCTTCGCCGCCTTCGCCATTCCAGCGCTCATCCTGGCAAAGTTTACTTATTTTACAAATACAGATTTTAAAAAACTAAAGTAAAATTAAAGTTGATTAAATATTAAAACGCAGCAGTTCAAACGCGTTTAGTGCACAGAGGGATCCACTCGAATCCGTTTCGACTGAATCATGCACGCGAAGTTCAAATAAAAACGAAATTTGTGGTGTTTTTAAAAAAATCCAAACAGCCTGGAGCGGATGTTATCCGATACCTTTCACGAAAGTAAGAAAAACTAAGCGTACAATAATAAAAAATATTGATTAGGTCGGTGGTGTCCCCGCGCGCCGTCCGCCTGCTGATCCGCTCTGACGCCACTGATCTCCGCTACATTTTAAATCGTGACTCGATCGTTGGCGGCGCCTCTGATTGGCTCCCGCAGTTTGAATTCTGCAAAGCACCATGGGACGGAAACACGCAACTTTGGGGAAAAAAAACTTTATTCACATTCCAGACGAATTAAAGAGGTGATTTAAAAGGACAAACAAAACGGCTAGCTTCGAACTTTTTTATTTCTGTGCTCTGTAATAAGTTAATGAATACGCAGTGGTTTAAGTTTAGTTACTCAAATAGTAGTTATATTAGTTTTCTTAGGATCGTTTAATGCTGGATTCTATGGATGATAATTAATTTGACTAAACTCCTGAGCTGAAAATCCACCGTCCGAAATGTCCTGTTTCTTTGGAAATTGTGTGCTACACTGTTTATGTATTACTATTAATATTAGGACATCTCTCTAATGTATCCTCTCTCTCTCTCTCTCTCTCTCTCTCTCCTGTTTTGTTTTGTGTTTAAGAAGGTAAGAGGTGTCTCAAACGTCAGAGAGTAATATTCTCTCTATATATAAAGAACTTGCCATTTTTGTTTTTCACCTAGAGCAGTGGGCTGCCCTAGTCCAGAGCCCAGGGAGCAGTTGGGGTTAAGTGCCTTGCTGGAAGACACTTATGTAATGGCCTAAGGCCTGGAAATCAAACCCACAACCCCCCAGTCAAACCCACAACAAAACAAAACCAGTTCCCTAACCACCACCAGACCATGACCATTTATAAATTACATTATATAAATTTAAACAATACATTTACATATATAAACTGGTTCCTCCTATTTAAGCACATCAACACAGTTGATGAAGGACCCCTGACACATACACACACACACACACACACACATATATATATATATAGCAGATAGAACAGCTTCAACTCTTCTGGGAAGGCTGTCCACAAGGTTTAGGAGTGTGTTTATGAAGTGCATGTCGTATACTGATGTTGGACGAAAAGACCTGGCTCTCAGTCTTGAATTCATCCCAAAGGTGTTCTATCGGGTTGAGGTCAGGACTCTGTGCAGGTCAGTCAAGTTCATATATACACATATACACTTTGCATACAGGCTTTTATTTAGCAGATTTTTTAGTAGTTATTGCCCTAGTTGTGTTGTATAAGACTTTTATCACAACAAAATTGACTATATATATTTGGCCCTGTGTTAGTTAGTCAGGTACAATAGTTATTATTCATGTTTACAAGTACTAAAGAGCATCACGATTGGGTTCCATGACAAAAGGACACAAGGTGATGAAGCTGAAGAAGGATGAAGCCACATCGTGTTAAAGGAGTCTTTATAACATGAAGGACTTCTTAATGATAATGGTACCTATTTTATCACGCTAGCTATTTTAGCATGACTTTTATCCCTTTTCTGCTCACGACTTCTTCCAGCTACCTCTCGTGGTGTTGTTGTTGTTGTTTAGATGTAAATGCACTCACGTTTTCTCCAAAACACCCGTGGAATAGGCCGTGGAGTGGGTTGCCATAGCAGCAGGGTAATTTTAGTGCAAGAGGAAAGACGGGCTGCTCAGGCTGAATGGGAAAGAGCTCCATTTGTGCATAACACACAGACATGACGTGCGGTCCTCAGGAGCCACATTATACCGTCCCAGCGTTCACAACACAAACACCTGTGCCACGTGGGAAACGACCAGCTCGATTGGATAGATGTAAACTTTACAATAAAATGTGATTATCTGTATGTTATTGTTTCTGGATGATGAATGCTTGCAGGACTGTCCTTAAATTTTGAGGGGGAAAAACCTTGATTAAAGGAGCGTATGATTGTCACATGTTAATGCAGAACATTTGGGGATGTGTGTGTGTGTGGGGGGGGGGGGTGTTGGTGGTAAGGGGGCATTTCTAAATTTACTAATATTGAAAATAAATGTCATTAAGTGGTGATTGTTTGATTTGTATAGGTTACATTTATGGACACAGAATTTAGATCATGCAAACCGTGCTGTTCCTCTAATTCTCTGTGATGTTCATAACTGAGGTTCAAAGAATGTCATTCTCTGTGTCTCGTACATCCACCCCCATAAATTAACTAAATCACTATTAGCTCAATGTTTGCAAAACATGGAGAAGAATGGAATAACATTTAATGACATATATTTCACTTTTTAACCTGAGGTGAAGGGATGTCATTTGTAGTGGGTGAAGTGAGAGACGACCCCAGCATACCCCTCAAAGAACTTGTGCTTCCACAGTTCATGACTGTGTGTTTTAGGATGAATGACAGCATTTCTAATACACAACAACCATTTTTGATTCAAATCAAGTGAAAGATACTGAAAAGAAAAAGAAAAGAAAAGTAACATAAATTGTGTCATTAGATGATTGGTTGCAGTGACTGTTCTACTAGCTGGAATTAACATGGTATAAATAATGCAAGAGGACAATTAGAATAATTTAATTTGTATGATTCTAGCTGGTCCTGATAGTTCTCATTCATAATAAACACTAAATACTAAGTTTTGGATGCATTATATCTTTTAGTTCTGTGTGCGTAACCTAAATTACAGTGCTGGTCAGGGGTTCTACTCTATGGAAGGTCATTAAGATTAAGGGACAACCACACCACGACTGAGATGCAATACATTTATTAATGTAAAGAGATTGTCACGTCATGCACAGAACAGTTCACTCACACATTCGTTCAGTCATGATTTTTTTCATAACAGTTTCAGCTTACAATGTGGTTTGGCCCATAAACTGCCAAAGCACGAGTCCGTGGTCCTCTTGAGGACAGCATCAGTATGATGCATAAAACACATTAACTGTGTCTTGACCTGTCATTTAGGCCACGCGTACTTCAAGAGATGGCACAGCTGTTGTGTTTCTTCATTGGAGGTTTCTCTCGTGTCCCGCTAGTGTCCCTTGTCATCATTTGTCTGCGTCTGCGCAGCGCCGGACTTACGCGGCTCGGCAACTTCACCTGTTCGAGCAAGTCCCGAAACACCGCGACCACGTTCTCGCCGGTGCGGGCGGACGTCTCCACGAACCCCGCTCCCCATTCCTCCTCCACCGTGCGCATCACATCCGCGGAGGCCAGGCGACTCCTGCTCTCCAGGTCGGCCTTGTTCTCCACCACTGTGATACCCGTGAACGTCTCCCCCTTGATCTCCAGAACCTCGTCTCGCAGCCGCTGCACCTCCTCCAGCGAGTCTCGCTCCTCGGCTGTGTACACGAGGGCGAACGCGTCCGCGGTGCGGATGCACAGAGCGCGCATCGCCGGGAAGGCGTAGCTGCCGCTCGTGTCCAAAACCTCCACGCGGATTCGCACGCCGTCCGTGTCGTACTCAAGCGCGTGCAGCTCCTCCACGGTGCGCGTGTATTTAAAGTCGAACCGATCGTGCAGGAACCGACTGATCAGGGCAGTTTTACCCACACCGGCGGCGCCCAAGAAGACAAAGCGCACGGTCCGCTGCTCCTGTACCGACAGAGACATCATCGGAGAAACGAGATGTCTTAAGATGTTTCTTTCTTGAGGAGATGCGTTCTCTTCACTTAAACAGCAGATGGTCTACAGGTGGTCTTGATCATTCAAGAGCTTGAAAGAATCGTCCGTCCAACTATAACTCCGTAAGTTACTGGACTGTCGTGGGTTGCAAGCGAACGCGACCTTATATTAGCCGAGCAGCTCCAGCGTGGGCAGGACTGACCAATAACAGGTGACGCCCTAGACTCCGAGAGCTCAGATAGAGATTATTGCATTTGCGGTTTGGCAAACAGTTTCTGTGCGCCGCGAGCACCCATGCAAGTTAATTATTAAGCTTATGTGTGAACAAGCCTATTATGTGAATTAATGCTGAATAAATCTTGACAGTATAGCCTTTTGAAGAAGGTCCTTACGAATACAGTATCTCCCCATTTAATATCATGACACAACCTATTTATTTCGTCATAGATTTTAACTTTATCAGACATGCATGCGTGCACGTATATGCAACGCACACTGATATTGAAAAGGTGCTTTAAATGACTTACTGCATTTTACCTAGTGCACATCACAGGGTCAGATCGACCTAGTTATATGAAATGATGACCCACTTTATTGGAAGCCTATTTCATGTGTACATTTAGAGCGTATCTAATACCAGACACCATAACTAGTGTTGGTCACCCTCCAACATTAATCAACGGTCTGTTTCTGACCGCAGGACGCATGTTGGGTGGCTATTTTTCTATGGTTCTCAATCTAGCAGAAACACGTGTAACTGTGTCCGGTACTCTCTCCTGCAGACAGTCTTAAACCAGGCTTTAAGAGCGCACGAGTTTCGCACGCGGGTGCAGAGCGCGGTGAAACAGTGGCGCGCGCTTGATGCGAACGCATTCCCGATGCTGTAACGCCGAGCGCACGAGCTCCGCCAACGCGACACGACTGCAGTTGCTTTTATTTTTGTGGCGCTCTTTGTGTAAACAAAAACAACACTCTTGCGAAGAAGAAAGTGGTCAGTGTGTACAGCTGTTATGACCTTATGGGTTAAAGTCACTGCGTTTTCATCTCGTTTCAGGTCATTTTTAATCCCTCAATCGTGGTCATCCGCAAAGTTCACTTTTGTTGTTATTGGTTAAATTACTGAATTGCTTTGCATAAAAAAATCATTCTGAGCCATGTCAGATTAACTAATTTTGAATTACAGTGTGGACATTCACCCAGTTCAATGGCACAAAACTGGAAAAAAATATTTCTGACACTGATAAAGAATTTCCCCTGTAATTTTCCCACAGGCATGTCTCAAAGGCCACAGTTGACCGGAAACTACACTTACAGGACCCAAGAGAAGGTACCAAAAATTAACAATTAAATATTGTGCAATGCAGCTAATACAGTGACACAGTTCTCAGCCAATCCAGGTGATTTCAGCGTTATGAAGTGCCCGATGAAGTCAAAGATCTACCTGAAATGTAACTTTACATTTCAAAAAAAGGAAAAGTAGATGCTAAAACTCTCCCAATTAAGCAAAACAAAAAAAGAAATAAGAGATAAGACTTCATCCAGTAAAGACCTCGCAGAGTGCTGGCAAATCAAACACGGACTACTGGAATGTCATTGCACATGAATATATATATATATGGAAAATGTACACAATAAGGTCTATAATCCAGGAACGCCACACCCCCAAAACAAACAAACAACTACAGGGCATAAATTAATTTAAACTCAAATCATTGGCAGAACGAATGCTAAGGGCTGTGAGATTTTAATGTCAACATCATCACCACTTTGGTCTTTGAATGACCGATGAATCAACGTCTGAGTGTTTAGTAGGTAAGTACAGACCAGTTTGACCCGTTTCCAGCACCCAGGTGATCTGGAGGTTTTCACAAGCAGTTCTGGCTCAGAAGTCCACCGTGACCTTAGCATGCGGTCTGCTGCTCCTTATTTTCCTCTTTTCAAATGACCTTATCTGCTCTTGGTGCCAAGAAGCACAACTGTTGTTTTCTCCTCCCATCCCATCAGCAGGGAGTCCATTAGTTTTTCAGATTAATTAATATTTAAAAATGCACCCAAGAGTAGGCATGGCAACATGAAGTAAGCTCAGCCCAGCCTCTTCCATATGAGTGGACGCTCTCGGCACAGCTAACCTAATTTGGCTCTGTTTATCTTTTACAAGAGCGCGCTTTCGTCGAGGGTTATAGCCTACTGCATGCTGATTGGCTGAGCTGTCAGAGAATAACACTATAAATTATTTTATCCGAGATTTTTATTATTGCTGAAGGTGCACAGATTGATGTGGATCCCTGCATGTTTCATCATCAGGGGAACGTGGTGTGTGCACTAAAAACCCTCTTGCAACATTTGTACTGTTTGCACTCCATCTCTGACATGGGAACATGACAATCAGTTCAATTGTTGGCTTGTGAAACCCGTTTTATGCAGACAACACGTTTATAACCATTTGTTCTCATCGTGTTACGGGTCAAACCCCACGCAGTGCGTGGATAATCTCGGATGCAGTATGCATGTGTACGGAGTTAATATATTTAAGGGCAGCGGTTAATGCGTTTGTGGGCGAGAGCATTAATATGTGACTCACGGCTGGTTATGTGACAGGAAGCCTTTGGCGGTACAACAGCCGAGATGACCTGTCCTCGGTTAATCCTCATGGATTAATGTACGGGTGAGATGTCCTTACAGTGTGCCCGCACACACCTTTTCCATAACAACAAAGTCAGCGCCATGACATAATAAAAAAAAACGTTTGTACCCTTACTACCTACACAAACGTCACCGCCATCAACGGCATCCGGCATCTTCTGCAAATGTCTGCTCGCGTGGAAAGACTCTCTGAACTTCTTTCTGGTGGTTCCTCATAACTGAGAGCCATTGGGAGGTCAGTGGAAGTCTCTGGGAGGAGACACGTTTCTCTGCCATGAATATGCAAAGGTACTTGCACAAATTCAATACGTGTAAGTTGAAGATAAGGTCATTCGCCAGCTGATTTTAGTTTTAATTACTGGGAGTGTACATGGATATGAAAGAGCTTGTCCTGAACTGCTACATCGACCCTCCACCTGCTGTGGCCTGAACAGGAGGAGGAAGACACAAGGTGTGTGGAGGTCAGCAGACTCATGTGCTCCAATACTCAGTGGTGTGTGGAGGTCAGCAGACGCATGTGCTCCAATACTCAGTGGTGTGTGGAGGTCAGCAGACGCATGTGCTCCAATACTCAGTGGTGTGTGGAGGTCAGCAGACGCATGTGCTCCAATACTCAATGGTGTGTGGAGGTCAGCAGACTCATGTGCTCCAATACTCAGTGGTGTGTGGAGGTCAGCAGACGCATGTGCTCCAATACTCAGTGGTGTGTGGAGTATTTATTCTGCATTTTCACACTTCACTTTTGGTTTATTTTGACTTGTGGGTAATGTTTTTGGAAAAATTAAAGATGTTTGAAAAGTGTGAAAAGAAATTTTAGACTTGAAATATCTTGTGTAATTGATGATGATGATTATGATGATGATGACGATGACGCTGACAACGATGATGATGATGATTACTATTATTATTAATAGTAGTACTGTATATACAGTGACTAACACCAGTACATTTAACACAGTTTGCTAGTATATGTAACTAGCTAGCCTACAGACAGCATCATGAAATTTAAATAAACATTCACATAATTCAGATTTGCAACTATTACAATAATTAGTGGTTAAATATAAGTGGATAAACACCTAAACGTGTTAGAGAAATTATCTTCACATCATTAGACTTCTTTTCAGCTTGGGGGGGTTTCCCTGCTCACACCACCCAGCCCAACACACCATATCAGTGGTATGAGCAGAAATGATTGGGGGGGGGCATGTGGTTTGGGTAATGCTCATTACAATTGAGAGTCATCTGGAGAAGATTCCCCATCAGTCACAGGATTCTTCTCCATTGGCTCCTCCAGCCATTCCACCCTCTGACTGATCCCAGGTCAGGTTTCCTGCCTTTACTAACCCCCAGCACCTGCTGACTTCACCAGACCCTTACTATCAGCCCTTAAGCACACACGCTGATTTAGCAACAGCTCTCCGTTCAGCACAGTCTCGCTCTTGCCATAGTACAGTACAGGACGCAAGTGTGACCTGTGCGATTACGACGTGCTTTTTTTGTTTGACTGCGATACGACGTGTGACATTAGTGATATTACCTGACCTGCGCACACACACACAGACACACACACACACACACACACACACACACACACTTCTGGTTTAAACCAGATGGCTCTGTGCACTCACAAACGAATGGGTGCCTATTCATTAAATATGCGCAGAGATGTTTAAAAAGCATGTTAATTTTTCATCAAGTGATTCATAATCATTACTGTCTTGCTCAAAGTGATATACTAGTTTAACCACAGTAAATGCTGCATTTATAGTCCAGAAATAACAAAAAAAAAAGCCCAAGGCCACATGGTTGTCAATACTAGTCACATTGTAATTTAAGAGCAAATTTAAAATATGCTATGTAATGGACCCATTATGCCATTTTAAGCAGGTGCGTTTCCATAATTTAATTATGAGTGCTCATCCTTTTTTTTAACTAGTGGACAAGACAGTTGTCAACATAATATGACAAACAGGCTTTATGGTCTTTGGCTAGATAAGAACCAACCTGCAAGGATATTTTATTGAATGTACACATGACCATGAACATGCCACACACCCCAACGTGACATCTGTTTAGCCAGAATTAAAGGATATGTGTAATATTCAGCTCGGATTCCAATAAGATGTCTGCATTGAACTTAGTTGTTATATTATATTGTCTTACATTATATTGTTATATTGTTACAATATGGCGCCACACTGCGTGGAACTGTAAGTTGCTTTCTGCAGCAATTGTCATACAATGAGAGGAAACCAGTCAGAGCTGCAGGTTCCCAGTTTCCTCCTGGAAAACTGATAAGAATGCACTGGGTGATGAGCGGGTGGAAACACATCACAGGCACATGGCCATGACTCCAGTGTGGAAAACACATTACGCAGTGGGACAACAAGACCACGGTGCAGTAATTAAAGTTGGGAACAGACAGCAGTGAAATTAGTACTGGGGAGCAACCTCTATGCTAACAGTATAAAACTGCATGTGAAGACTGTATGATGAATCAGGGGTCTGGACTTTTACTGTGGAGGACTGGACATTATAATGGGTCTTTGCTCACAAATATGGCATGTCTGTTCGACCTGATCCTCACTGTTGCCAACCAGAAGCTCGTGTTAGCTGCCATGACAGAAAGTAGGGCAGTGTTGTAGTAATCCTGAGGTCATGAGTTCAGTTCCCAGGGAGCACATGTATATATGCATTATCCTGCATAAATATGCAAGTTGCTCTAGATAAGACCATCTGCCAAATGTTGTAATTGTATCTTACTAAACAGTGTGTTGTGGGCAGGGTGATGACTGTGTTGCAGGCTGCACCAACCACTGCAGCAGCTGTAAACTTGTATCTGTACCGCACTAATTCAACAGGCTGAACGTGGTGTGTTTGGTGGAGAAGGCTGATTTAACGCCCCCTAGTGGTACTACACAGATTTACAGCTACTCGCTTTGGAACTAGTGCTGCTTCAGAAAACTTTACTTCAGAAAACTTCACCTAAGATATGAATATCCACTTCATCTTAAAAGAATGACAGAAGGAGGATTATCTCCACCGAGTTTCACCAACTATGCGAGTAAAAATCACATATAAGGCATCACGGCATGAGTAACGAAACATCGTTCATTTTCATTTGGTTTCACATGTTTGACGACAATGATCCAACGTTTTATACCGAATAATACTACATATACTACACATGCGCCTAATACAAATATAGACTGACGCAGGTACAAAAGGAAATAACTTTTAAAAAGACAAGGAACAAAGTATTATATAAATCTATATTCTGTCATCTGGTATCTATTACTCTTGCCTGCTGGCTAAACTCGCGGGAGATTTGTTGTGGTTATCCGAGTAGAGACCAAAGAGTTCGTCTGCAATTCTGTTACGAACATTATTCGGATCTGCGACCAAATAGCTGACATTTCTGTCACGATATATGGTCAGGACTCTCACTAGGTAAAGCAGTTATATGTTTTTTGCTAAATATTTCCACAATGACCTTCATTACGACGTTTCTAAGACACACAGGTGCCCAGTACCGTGCAAGCTGAAACTGAATTTATGTGAATTACAGGTGATCTTGTCATAATGTCAGAGGAGAGGTTCACGGGAGAAGATAAAGAGATAGTAAGTCTTCATGGCATTAAGTATCGCTCACCTAGGTTGTGATAATGTCACATCAGTCACGCATCCATCTACACTGCGGGTTTGCAGTATTTCAACACATGTATACACACTATACGGTTGCTGGACAAGTCGTTATATACATATATCTTGTGCATATTGTGTTGGTTTCTTGTGCATGAACGAACGTCACTATTTCCCTTAAAGCTGAAGAGGCGCCTGGTGCTCCTGCAGAGGGAGTATGAGAGGACGGCACTGAGACTACAGGTGAGCCGCACCTGGGCGGGCTGTGGCTGACCCATACAGCAGACCCATACAGCCCAAGACTCGAGTCCCTGACCTTGATCTGTCTGAACACGTGTTTGTGCAGCGTGCAGAGCGGCGCGAGGCTGTACGTCGCTACGTGCACAATAAAATCTCTGGACAGAACCAGCTGCTAGAGGTCACCGTGTCCGGCAGCTCCGACCAGAGCCAAGCCTGCTCCGCTGTGTCCAACTCGGATGTGTCGGTTAATCAAACCCCGCTCTTGGAAACCGGTGAGTGACCTCATCAACCTCAGTCAGATCAGATTAATTCAGCCCCCGTTACGAATTATTTGCAAATATAAAAATGCTTTAAAGCATAATGTAAACAAAATGTAAACAAATTCTAGTATTATAATATTATACTTTAAAATGGGGGATAGGAACACACTAAAATACCGCTTAAATAATTCATAACAATTGTTATTCTGAATAATACCTCTGAGAGCACAGGTTCACATGAAACGTGATATTTCTGACATTCATTTTCAATTCAGTATGAAATCAATTTAATGCCTCAATATTGTGAAATGCACTTCATCGACTATATAAAGATTAAACTTTCTGACACCTGTCTGGTTCTCCCTCAGCTAAGAAGGTTCCCCAGGTTCAGTTCCTCCTCTCTGAGGGGGTGGACGTGTCTCCTTGCTCCAGCCCCACAGGCAGCCACAGCCCCGCCCACCGCCTGCGCTCTAAACGCAGCCGTCTGCGTCTGCAGACCAGGGAGAGGGAGTCCGACACCGAAGACAACCGAGAGAGAGTGAGAGAGGGAGTGGAGAATGACGAGACATCAGGACGTGATGAGACATTGGGACGTGATGAGACGTCAGGACGTGACGAGACGTCGGGACGTGACGAGACGTCGGGACGTGACGAGACGTCGGGACATGACAAGACGTCAGGACGTGACGAGACGTTGGGATGTGACAAGATGTCGGGACATGACAAGACGTCAGGACGTGATGAGACGTCGGGACGTGACGAGATGTCGGGACATGACAAGACGTCAGGACATGACGAGACGTCGGGACGTGACCAGACGTCAGGACAGGAAACGGTTGGTGAGCAGGCTGAAGGGCAGGATTGCAGCTTGGAGGTGGAGTGTGTTGAAGAGAAAGAAAACAGAGATAATGCCTCAGGGCAGAGTGACGAGGCAAAGAACCAGAAAGGATGGCGAGAGAAAGAGGGCGGTGGGGAGGTGGGAGAGGAGACGGTCTTGAGGGATGGTTTAAGTGAAAGAAACACTGCAGTGGATCACCAGAGAAGTGCAGAAGAACAGAAAGCTCGTCAGAAAGGGGGATTTTCAGAGAGCCAATCAGCTGCAGAAATCTTTCCAAGTGACCAGTTGGAAGTCAAGATCTCTCCTGCTGTCCAATTAGCAGGCAGCACCTCATTGTCAAGCTCATCTCTCACTGACCAGTTATTAATGCAGACAAAGTCCAGCCAATCAGCTGTTATCTTTAACCAACCAAGGGAGGGACTGTGTCAGCTCACCCATTTACAGTCAGTCGTGGAAGAAACAGTTGGTGTTGGTGTCTCATGCTCCTCTGGAAACAGGAGCTTTCTAGATTCCTGCACGTTAGTTGACGGTTTGCCTTTTCCAGTGGAGTATTACATTCGTACCACCAGGCGTATGACTGCAGCTCACAGCTCCGTGGATCTCAACGCAATCATTCACAGCCAGCTGTCAAAGGGGCGGGGCAGACGAAGGTCAGGCCTACCGCAGAGCCAAAGAGGAGGTCACATGACCTCAGAATCCCCCCAGCCGAGCAACCGACCACTTGACCAGCCCAGAAGCACAAGGCGTGGTCGTAGAGGCCGGAGAGGAAGCCGGCGAACACGGGCCACAAGGTCACAAGCATTATGCCTAGCAGGAAGTTCCCAAATGGAGCCGCCCACACAGTGTGACTCTGTTGAAGAGCTAGAGTCAGCCTCTCAACCTGAATGCCTCCTCCAATCACAGTCTTCCCTCCCAGTGGAGCCCCTCCCACAGACTCAGTCTGCAGCAGTCCAGTTACCTGGGCCAGCCTTACGTACCGAGCAACTGGTTGCAGAACACTTCAAACATCTTTCAGATTCTCAGCGTTACCTGGACTGTAAGAGCTTGCCTGATTCTGAAGTGTACCCAATCTTCAGGAAAAGGTGTGGCCAAGCAGAAGGAGCTCTGTCCCATTCTCAGATGCCATCAAGTGCGAACGGTGAGATCTGATGTTTAACACAATGTTTTATACTGCATAAAAGAAGGCTTATATCACTACTAAAAATCTGTTAATATTTGCTGTGTGGAAAATACATCCAACCTGTAATTTAGCTTTACGATTCTTTCAAAATCAAAAGTCTTTTCATATCAAAAATTTCAAAAGCTCAATTTCACAGTGTGTTTTTAAACCTTTGAACGTCATATATACACCAAAACCTCTTTAATGTATGTGTAAAGGTACGAATGTCTGTTTTCTTCTCAGACTGCACACCTCCCCTGCCTTCGATAGCTTCCCTTGCTCAAGCTTTGAGGAAGAAGGATGTTCAGAAACTCGGCCATCTGCTAGCAGCCTTTGACCTCCAGGACTTCCACCTGCCGGACGACGTGTTTGGCCAGCTGAAGCTGGAGCGACTCCGTCTGTCCTGCGCGGGTGTGAAACCTCTGGTCCCACATCAGACAGCCTTTGATGCATGTCATGGCAACAGTTGCCCTGGTATCAGTCACTATGACATTAGGAGCCGTATCGATGGCGACCATTTGGAAGTTCAGCCCCCGGAGAGGGAATGTTTCATTCCAGAGCCCTTGCCACCCAGTGCTTCCTTGGAAAACAGCCTTCCTCTGAGCCAGCTGATTCCCGCCAACCAGCTGCAGGTGGAGACGCAGAACACCGACCAATCAGAAGAACTCACAGAGCCTGCAAACCAATTACATTCTAAGACTGCTGCTCAGACTGTAGCCATCAAAATAGGACATGAAGAAGATCAAGGACGAGAGGATCATGTACAGTTAAGCAACACTGAACAGTTACATAAATGTGCCACTGATGGGAATCAGTCAGAGACACCTGCAACAGAGTTACCTGATTCACAGACCCCATGTGCGGCAGACATGCTAACACCTGTGAACCGTAGCAACGAGGTTTTGGACCAGGGAACTGGCCAAGATGTTGGTGAACCACCCATATTTCAGATGGAGCCAAAAATATGTCAGACCAATGAAGATGGCAGGCTGATGGATGAGGGCTACTTGTCCCCTGTGGTACCTGCCCTCAGCTTCCCCCTGACGTCACGTTCACAGCATGGTCCAGACTCTTCTCTCCCTTCTGTGGGTATCACCCCTCACCCTTCGACCCCTTCTTCACACTCATCTCCCTCCAGTCAGTGTTCTCCCCAGCCAGTTGAGCCGGAGCCTCTCCCAGTTATGGCACCCGGGATGGTGGCGATCGAGAGCCCCAACCCGAGAAAAGAAACTGGGAGGCAGGCCCAGGACACGTCAGAGGTTGGTCCTTGTGAAAAAGACCATCACTCGGAGGACATTCTTCTGGTGGAGTATCTTCCGCAAGACATCACTCAATCTGGGAGTATGGTTCTAAACATTTCTGAACATGACATTCGTCCCCAAATAATGAGTGAGTCTTATCAACAAGCTGTACCCAACCCTGGTGGCCAGAAACACCTCAAAACCACATCTCCACCATGTTCTCTGGCCACAGATATTGATGGTGGTAGTAACACACTGCACTGTAAGCCAGGAGTTGTGTCAGGTGCCCCAGGCCACCAGAGAGAAGATGATGGTGCTGAGTTAGCTTCTGAAAGGGCTGAGCCCACTCAGACAGATGTGAAACACTCTCTGGAACCCATCAAGAACCCTCCTCAACTGGACATCCAGTCACCTGAAGCCACAAAGAATCTCCCTCCCCTAGATGACCAATCACCTGAGGCTAAGAAAAACCCTCCTCACCTAGACAACCAATCACCTGAGGATATGAGGAACCTTCCTCACCTGGACATCCAATCACCTGAGGGCATGAGGAACCCTTCTCACCTGGACATCCAGTCACCTGAAGCCACAAAGAACCCTCCTCCCCTAGATGACCAATCCCCTGAGACTAAGAAGAGCCCTCCTCACCTAGACAACAAATCACCTGAGCCCATGAGGAACCTTCCTCACCTGGACATCCAGTCACCCGAGGCCATAGAGACCCATCCTCACCTGATCATCCAGTCACCTGAGGCCATGAGGAAGCCTCCTCACCTAGACATCCAATCACCTGAGGCCATTAGGAAGCTTCCTCACTTAGACATCCAATCACCTAAAGTCATGACTAACTGTCCTCACCTAGACAACCAATCACCTGAGGCCATGAGGAAGCCTCCTCACCTAGACAATCAATTATCTGATGTCATGAATACCCCTCCTCACATGGACATCCAATCACCTGAGGCCATGAAGAACCCTCCTCACTTAGATAATAAATTACCTGAAGCCTCGAATACCCCTCCTCACATGGACAGTGAGTCACCTGAGGCCATGAGGAACCGTCCTAACCTGGACATCCAGTCAGCTGAGGGGTTGTCTGCTCCCCAGAAGCAGCTCACAGAAACCATGCGTTGCAGAGTCCATTCCCATGGATCACTTGAGAAGACTCATAGTTTCAAAGTAAAAATATTTTGTTTTGATTATTTGCAATTTTTCCAGTTTGGATTGAATCTCTTCAAACTGTAATAGCTGTAATTCCAATGTTCACCCATATCTAGTGGGTCAGTGGCACTGCCAGCACTGCCACTCACTGCATGCACTGTAAAATATCAGCTGCATGCTCTAGGATTCAGTACGGCTTGTTTGCCATCTTGATTCTGTTACTCTAAGGATGTTGCATAAACGTGTGTAAAGTTGTGTGTTTGCCTTCCTCTTCAGGCACTGGAGGCAGGGTGTGTGTTAGGTGTGTGTTTGGTTCGACGGCCATCTGAGGGGTGGTGTGTGTGTGTGGCTGGTGAGGGGTGTGTGTGTGTTTGGGCTCAGAAGATGGGAGTTGAGCAGTGGAATCTTTTACACACTTGGACATTTACACAGGTAAATCCACTCACACTCAATAATAGTAATAACAGTAATGATAATAACAATAATAATAACAATAGTAATAATACATTATATAATTAAAACACATAATGAGCAGTATAACAATAATGATAATACATTAATAGCATGATGAATGTATTATTGATATACTGTGATGTAGTAATTTATCTGAAGTTCACAGTCATGTCATGCATATCATACCGCTGATATAGTAATAGAATATAGCTGTTGTCAAACCTGTTTTGATTATTTCATGCGTATATATTCACAAAAATGGCACAATATGTATTGTAATTTTATGTTTCGTGTCACCATTTTGGGTGAGGAAAAGTTTCAGCTTAAATTAACAATATACGTTTTATGTACTGTTGTGATACCTGCATGTCATGATGTGTTACTCACATTAAGAGTGTGTGCAGCACTGTGTGACTTTAATGTAAACATGTACGTCTAGAGAGTCATTTCCCTTCAAGAGGTTCCAGATTCAGCTGGATTGCTTTGTGTGTCGTTGGGGAGTCTGGACATCACAGAGGCGAGGCACATCACAGAGGCGAGGTACACATATATGATCTCAACCCTGAGAGAAGCTCTCGAAAACTACCTGCTGCATTTATACAGCCACACCTGTCGATTGACCTGAAGTTACCAAAATGTAAATGTAAAGTCTTTTCACTCAGAAGTGTGGCAGTACACGTATCATTTCACAGTGCCTGCCTGTGTGTGTTTGGGTGGTGTTCATGCAGGATTGTTTTGGGTGGTGTTCATGCAGGATTGTTTTGGGTGGTGTTCATGCAGGATTGTTTTGGGTGGTGTTCATGCAGGATTCTGTGCTGCCCTGGTGTGGATGGGCAGTTCTCTCAGGTGGAGGTGTGTAAAGGTGCCTGCCAGGCAGTGCTAGCCGTGTCTGACTGTAGAGTGGTGTGCTGCCCTGCTCCTGGAACCCAGAAGAAAACCACTGTGTTCACACTCAGTCAGGATGGCAGGTAAAACTAAATAAACACACACGCACACGCACTCACAGATACACACACACAGACACACACACACACACACACAGAGACACACACAGATACACACATGCGCAGATACACACACACATACACGCACTCACACACACACACACACACACACACACACACACACACACACACACACACACACACACACACACAGATACACAGGTAAACAGTGTTCGTCCAGTGTTTTTCCCAAAGCTGCTAAGTGTGGCTAACTCCCGTGTTGCCCAGCAACCACAGATAGTATCCATCAATTGCTGCCCCATCTTTGCATTCATCTAATCAACATAATTAACATAATTAACATTAAATAACAAATTTTTTTAGAGTTTCTTAATCTTTAGGCTTTTATAGAAAATCTTTAATTGCCATAAAACCTTTTGTAATATAAATACTACAGCTGTCAATGTTCATGTTGGCTGTTATCGTGAATCCAGGAGATTACTGTTAAAGCTGTATTATGTACTTTTTCTCACTACAGACAAGTACATTTAAACAGGGTTCGTACGGTCATGAAAAACCTGGAAAAGTTATGGAATTTGAAAATAGCAATTTCCAGGCCTGGATAAGTTTTGGAAAAACTAAAAATACTCAAATGTTTTGGAAAAGTCATGGAAATTTGCTTGACACAATAAATATATGTCGTTCCGATAACCGGAAGAAAAAATAAACATATATAATATAGCCATGTTTTTTCTTTGTGCGGACCACTAACGTAACTTCACAGGTTAGTTCGCTGCGTTAACGTTGGACTCCAAGCGGAGCTGTAGATTGTACTTTGATGACGTGTAAATCTGCGTAATGCTGGTAAATGCCGATTCAACTATGGCTGCTTCAGTTGGACAAATACAAGCTATGGCTTGAGAAAGACAATGACACGGGGCATGCAAAATGTGCACTGTGTGGTTAACCAACTGGTTAACGTTGGGGTTAGAGACAACGTTACTTTTAGAGAAAGAGCGACCGCGTTGTCGAGATGGGCTGCGGTGGAGGCTGCGCTGCTTCAGCTTATCGTACACACCACTCCACTACACTCCACTGTGCTGCCACTGCACCTCCACGCACCGCGCGAAATTAAGAAAAGTCGGTCGTAACTCCGTCCGTCGTTAACCAGACCCGTCGGTAAAAGGGAACTCACCGGCTTTTAGCCCGGATACGGCTTATAGCTACAAAATTTTCCATTAAAAAAACTTAGATGCGGCTTATATTGATATTGAAAATACGGTAAATGTTTATTTTTTCAATTAAACCATGTGTCTTTTCATTAATTGATGATATACTGTGGAATTTTAGCCTGGATTTTTTCTTATTTTTCGTGTCTACACATATGTTTAGAGAATGTACAGTCATTGAAATTTGTCTGAAAGTCATGGAAAAGTCATGGAAAAGTCATGGAAATTAGTTGTCAAAAAAGTGTATGAACCCTGTTTAAAAGGGAACTACTAACATACCTTCACCATTACTCTCACACTCTCCTCTGCAGGGTAGCAGGAACTCGCCCTCTGGTCTCTACCAATCAGAGCATTCGGAGTCTGGCAGCTGTGGAAGGGGAGAAGGACGCTCTGATTGGCTGGACTAATTGCAGGACCGTCCTCATATGGTGAGAGATGTTCTAAGTCTTGTAGGAGAAGGTGCTGTGCTAGCTTCTGTCCAGCTGACTGGACCTTTATATAGAACCTGTCCTTAAATTAGCGGGCTGCAGAAGAACTTGTAGAGCTCCTTTGATCTGACCAATTATCCTGCAACGTAATGGGAGTCATACTGGGCCTAAATGAATTGATTGGACATAATGATCAGAAGCACACACCTGCCTAAGGTCTCCAACACGATGGTGTATGTCAGAGTGGAACATGAAGCCGTAAGTCGAGAGGCTCACTTGTATGGTGCCTGGGTACCGACCTGGGGTGAGTTTCCCGAAACGTTCTTAGCGCTAAGTACTTCTTAACCTCATACGTATCATACGAGGTTACGAAGTACTTAGCGAACGTTTCGGGAAACCCACCCCTGGACAAGAACAGTGTCCATCATTCTCAAATGTAAGACACATTCTTCCTACATATGAAGACAGACTGTGTAATCAGGGACATGGGGACTTGCTTGGACTCGTGACCATGAAGGTGGACACTTTGAGATCCACAGTTGGAACATGTAAGAACCCTACAGAAGGACAACCATCAGTGCAACACTCCACCAGTCAGTTATTTGTGGTAGAGTGGCCAGACAGAAGTCATTACTCGTCAAAACTCATGTTAGAGCCTACTTAGAATTTACCAAAAGTAAATTCTTTCTCGGACCATAAGAAGAAAGATCCTCTGGTCTGACGATACAGTTGAACTATTTAGCCACAATTCCCAGATCTGGAAGTATCCTGCTAAGAAAACACAGGAGTGGCCTTGGGAAAACTATAAAAACTGACAAAAAACAGTCTTGGACTGGCCCAGCCAGAGCTCAGCCCTGAACCCAACAGAGCACCTGTAGAGAGGCACTTTCCATCCCAAACGTGAACATTTCCCAAAGGTGATACTTATGAAGGGTCTAAATACTTATGCAAACAGAATATTAACATTTTTTTAACAAAAACCTGTTGTTTTTTCCACTAAGATATTGTTTGTAGATTTATGAAAAAATACGCGTTGAATCCATTTTAATATGAATCTAAAATACAAAAGGTCTGATAACCTGTATGTCCTGCATCTCTAGTAGTGATTTGATGAACTTTTATACTGCAATCTTGGTCTGCATATTTTTTTACATATATTTACATACATATTTATATATATTTTATAATTTTTAATTGTTCCGCCAGACACCAGAAATAAAAGTTTCTCCCGTTAACGTTTCAGTTAAACTAGTTCAGAAATTGTAACGTGTCTCTTATTTCAGGAACATGAAATCAGGTCAGCTGCTTCAAACCATACAGCTCGCTGAGACTGTGACCACGGCAACCTGTCTGAAGGGATATTCCTATAGGGTAGGGATGAAATAAATAAATACATCAAATACACTGTACCAACCCTGCAACTCTTTACTCTAGTATGCTAGTAATGTCCTAACGTGTGTGGTGTTTTTAAACGTGTGTGGTGTATTTAAATGTGTGTGGTGTATTTAAATGTGTGTGGTGTATTTGTTGTATGCCACCCCTAGGGGGCGCTGTGTGTGCTGTTTCAGAGTGCCAGTGTGTGCCGTAAGGGGATTGGATCTGCTTCCTTCACTCTTATAGCCACAAATCCAATCACGGGCAAGGCCCTCCCACTGTACTCCATCGGCAGCCCAGCTCCTCCCACAGCGAGGTGAGAGACACGCCCCCTGCAGTCACTCACATGACAGCTTCTTGGGTGACTGCAGTAATGTGACAGAGCCATATTACTCATTTTAAGCACCGGGCCGTGTGATAGGATACTTGGCTGGCCAGTAATATATGGGGTTGTATTGTGATTGGGGGAGTCAGAAGGAATAAATTAATATTTTAAAAGAATAATAAGTAGATACAACCAAGCAAAATGTAAACAATGGGGAAAATGTATCTCTCTCTCTCTCTCTCTCTCTCTCTCTCTCTCCATCTCAAGGTTAGTAGATGGTGACGTTTGTCAGTCAAACCTTGTGGGAGTTTTCCAGTCAGGCCATTTGGCCATCTGGGATCTCAGAAGAGGCGTGGCCAGTGTCTTTGAAGGTGGAGTAACAGAGCTGTGTCGACTGGCACGGTGGGCGGGGCCTGACACTCTCCTCACGGGAGATCTACGTGGAGACATTAGTCTCTATCAGTATAAACCAACAGAAGCCACAGCCAGGTGTCATTAATGAATCTTAACATTCTCAGTTCAGTATATTTATTATTTAATTAACTTGTTAGTATTAATGTTTAAGTAAAATATACAGTTAAAACCCAAACCACAGTATGTTATTGTTGGTTACTGTGAAGAGGCTAACTCATAAATTTAAACACTCTTCAACAAAAATAAATTTATGCAAGAGTTCATATGTCCTTCAAAAAAAGGAAACTGTTAAGATTTTTGTGTTCTGTATTTGATGCAGTTTGACTGCAATAAGTTCGGTTTTATTTGCAAATTAAAATATACATTTTAATAGTCACAAACGTGAAGATGTGTTCTTGAGGGGTGAGCTCGGGTTAAAGTGTACATGCGTAAGCGTTGTGGAGTGAAACATGGGGGTGTGCATCCTTGCTTGAACACAACACTCACTTTATTTTTTTCTGAGCAACTTCACTGCAATGGGCAACAAATTATTATTATTTTAATAATAGTATTTGAAGTACATTTAATCAATAAGACATCAGGGATGTTGAAGGTACTTTCATAAAATGTATTCAGGTGTGGAAATGTGGTGTTTAGGGGTTTTAGGCGCATATGTTGACCTGTATGGCAGGGTGTTCTTGCCAAACTGAAGTACTGTGAGGGGAAACGTGAAATGTGGCACACGTGACATTACCTGTCAACAGCAAATGCACAGAATAGGTATCAGAATGACGAGGCCGACCCCTGTTGTATTGTCATCATGTCGGTCTCGGTGGAATGTGAACTGATTGCCTTTTTCCGCTGTTGTGATTTCTCTTCGGGATGTCCAGGTTTTCTCTGTAGACGTGCCCATACCTAAATGCCGTTTGAATCATTCCTGTGGATTACCAGAAATAGTTTTTGTGGCTCAGTCTGGATTAGGATCGTCCTGTGTTATTAACTACACAGTTAATGATTCATAAAGACACCTTAGTCCTGGGTTTGGTTAATCTGTGAGGAAAGAAAGCAGAAAAACTGATTAACATGAGCTGTCATCGCCCGGCAAAGTCAACCGCAAAGATCCCAGAGTTACAACGCTGTGCACTCAAATGCTTAGATCACAGCTATGCTAAATTAATAAGATGAGGACTGTATATGAACACAGCGCCATCTAGTGGAGCAGACCCGCGCTGGGCATGTTCAGAATCCTGCGGTTTGAGCTGCTCGTCTCATTTGCACATTTTCCCAGTGCTTCCATTACAGTTTTGTTTCACTGAATTTATTTAATTTCCATAATCTATTTACAGAGATGTTGATGTGAATGTTTGATGTGCAAAATGCATCTTATGTCTGTATCCTTAAGACTTTAAAATGTACTTTAAAATATTTGAAAATGCGTTTTTCATAAAATTATTGAAGGATCTTTGAGTGTCAAAAGATCAGTAATAGTGTCCTGAAACTGCTGTCAGCAAAACGTGGGATTCAGCTGTCCCAGTGAAGTATGAAGTATGTTTTGAAGTATGAAGTATGGTTTGTGTAAACATTAACCCTCCCTGGACTCTTCACTGTGAGCCACTGAACACACTGGCACAGACCCAGCGTGAAGAGAGCATGTTTGAGTGTGCTGCAGGTTCTAAGTAATGCGGATTATCTGAAAATATGTAAATCGGTTATAAAATGTCGGGCTTGTTTAGTCTCTGTGAGTTTAGTCTTAAATGTGTGAAATGGAGCTGTGGTAGACTGGTAGGTGTGGTGAAGGTTCGTGGAAGTTCCCTGTTTCCTCTTATGGATGCAAGCGGGAAGTCTGTGCAGTGTTTCCTTTTGAGGTGCCGTAAAATGATCCCCCTCTGTGTTTGTGTGACATTGGACATCCACGCGCTCTGCTCTCGCTGTGAAGATGAGAGGCTTAGGAGAGACGCCCCAAGCATTTCACGTGTGTGTGTGTGTGTGTGTGTGTGTGAGAGAGAGAGAGAGATAGAGAGAGAGTGTGTGTGTGTGTATGTGAGAGAGAGAGAATGTGTGTGTGTGAGAGAGAGAGAAAGAGAGTGTGAGAGAGAGAGAGTGTGGGTGTGTGTTTGGGTGTGTGTGTGTGTGTGTGTGTGTGTGTGAGAGAGAGAAAGAGAGTGTGTGTGTGTGAGAGAGTGTGTGTGTGAGAGAGAGAGAGTGTGTGTGTGTGTGTCTATGAGAGAGAGAGAGAGAGAGAGAGTGTGTGTGTGTGAGAGAGTGAGTGTGTGTGTGTGTGTGTGAGAGAGAAAGTGTGTGTGTATGTGTGTGTGTGAGAGAGAGAGAGTGTGTGAGAGAGTGTGTGTGTGTGAGAGAGAGAGAGAGAGAGAGTGTGTGTGTGGGTGGGTGGGTGTTGGTGGGTACATGTGGGGGCTGTTTAACATGCATTATTTAAATTCTAGGTATGTCATTTTAGACTATAGTGTTGGTTGTACTAAACTTATTTGTACAGGGACTCAAATGTGTGGAATGGCCTGTAGTTTGTGTGCAGGCACATCCGGTGATTATAGATCGAATACGGTGCATTTTCTAAAAATACGTATCCAAGGCAACTTACAGTATGCTGTTATGGTGGGAGAATATCAGAATTCAGGTATCCGTGACAACTGGAAGTAAATCTATACAAACAAGTGGTCTGTGGTGCAAAATGTTTCTTCCAAAATATCTGACCACTCTAAATCTTCGCCACGTCTTTTCCACACACGTGGCTTCCTCTAGATTACTCTAGTAACACAGTTTAGGTCGGTTAAGAAGGGAAATTGATGGAAAACATATCAGTGACTAATTTTAATTACAGAAAACCCAGTTCACTTTCCAACATGACCTGTCTGTCATGTGTGGTATGAATTTAAGTTAATGTGACTTTTAAACATTGCATTGAGCGCAAAATAAACTTAGATGCTCTCTAGGATATAATGTCAAAATATTAGGATACCTTAGTTTAGCAGTTCCAATTGATCTTTTGTATTCATCACCAGGGCCGGAGTGGGACACTTTTTCAGCCCGGGAGTTTCATGCCCAAATCCGGCCCAAAATTATTTCCCCCCCCCAATCGGCCCAAACTAGAGACTGACATGAGCCGGCCCATCGGGAATCCTCCCGAATCTCCCGATTAGCCACTCCGGCTCTGTTCATCACTGCTAGTACTTTTTGGTCTAATTCAGATTCATAGTTATATTAATGAGAGGTTAAAGTTGAATGCACGGTTGTTAAATACATTATTTATAAATGTTGTATAAATACATAAGTTATTTTAGTAAACAGTGCCTTAACTTTTAACTCAGGATTTAAAATCAGGGATTAGTGGTGTCAAAATCTCTTCAGGTGTTCTGGCTGTGAATGATGAGACCTGTGTGTGTTGCAAAGCATTTCATGAATATTTGATGTTTCACGAGCAATGCGAATCTTTGACTTACCTATTGTTTGCACATAAACATACCGCATTTTAACCGTTAATCTCGCCTCTCTCTCGTTCGCCGTTAACCGTATCCGGCCTCAAGCTCCGGCTGCGAGCCCCTGAAGTGATGCGCTAATTGCAGGCAGATGGTTGCGCACTTTCCCCCCCGCGCAGCGCAACTCCGGCCTGGCGCGCGCACACGCACCACGCACACGTGCGTTTCATTTAGCGGACTTGCGCTACGCGTCCGCGGCGTTTCCGCTGGTGAGAGGCAGAGGCGCAGACACAGCTGTACGTGTACATATCTTACTGCCGATAGAGAGCCTGGACTTGGCGTGTCACAAACGATTAATCGGAGCTGTTGTTGGAGGCGACAGCAGCTTTCAGGGAGGTAAACATTTATTTATGGAAGTGACTCAGTGGACGCGTTTCTCACTGGAATGTTCCGTGTCACAAAATGCGTCTTTTCGCCTATTGTTTCCTGTTTATTTTCATAACAGGTAAGTAAAATGAGTTTATAGATTGTAATATATATATATATATATATATATGCATAAAACCCTGTTAAAATATATTAAGATTATACTGTGACAAGCACAGTTCGTCCAGTTAAACCCATGAGAAATACGAGTAGATTATTCTTCACTCTTTTTCACTGCGTCTATACTTATATTCAACTCTAGATAATATAGGGTGCTGAAACGTACTTAAAGCACGACAGATCTGTCGTTAAATGTTGTGTTTTTGTATAGGTAATGGGCTCTCAGAAGTGAACAGAGAGTGTGGCAGAAAAATAGACGTTGTTCGAGAGAGGAGCGGCTCTATTCGCTACTCCTTCCCCACCACTGTACCGACAAACAACGCTACACACAAGATAGTGGACAACGGTGTTGAAAACCCGCTGGACGTTACTTGCGCTTGGACCGTCGACGCACGAGTGAACCAGACCGTGTGGATAGACGTCGTACACGTAGACGAGCACGCGCAGCTCAGGATCACGTTTGGAGACCACACGGCTGTGAGGAGGCGCGCGAGCGGCGCGCGAGGGCTGTATTCGGGCACCGGGAGGACCACGGTGGAGTGGAGCTTGAGAAACGTCCAAGCACCGAGCAAATTAAACCTGAGTAAGTCTGATGCACAAATAATTAATACAGTCTTTTAATGTCTCCAAATTTAGATGTAGATCTAGTAATATATCGGCCCAGCAATATGGATATAGAATATAAAAAAAAAAATTATATATATATATATATATATATATATATATATATATATATATATATAGCAGTTCATGTGAATATCGCCTTAATGTATGGAGCTTGTGTGCCTGTCTGTGAGCATTTGAATCAGAGCATTTCCTTCAGCTGGAATTTGTTTGCAGTGAACATTCAAGGAATTTCTGGTTCCGTTAATGCGTGTGTGTGTGTGTGTGTGTGTGTGTGTGTGTGTGTGCGTGTCTCAGGATGGAACACGTCAGAAGACAGTAACGATCTAGCTCAGATCTCTTACACACACTCTGACAGCGACCCCGTGTCTCCCTCTCCGGACCCTCCGAACGGGGTGACCCGAACCTCAGACATACTCGGGTTCGCGAGTGTGTCGCCTCGTACACACACGCGCTGGGGTGCGGGTGTACAACAGGGCGGAGTGTCTGGGCCTAACGATAAGAGCCGTCCCCCCTTTCCACAGGAAAACACACACAATGAGCAGGAAAGGTCTGGAGCCCTGATCCCTAACCTTACAAACACTGTCACACTGGCGCTTGCTGGCACACAAACTCATTCCTTGGACTCTTATTCGTATACAAACGCACAAACTAGCCCTGCTTCGGTGCTCTCTAGGGCTGAACAAGTCTCCCGACACACATTGGCCCGACGTCAAGATGTCGCCACAGTGAGAGGCGCGTATTTAAATACAGACGGTGACAATGCAGCGCACCAAATGACACACACAAGCGAGCTCGCACGAACGTCTGGCATGCGTATAGCTACAAAAATACACTCTCAAATGCACAATAGTTCAGGAAACGCTCCATTGAGTTCCACAGGTCCAGTGGCTAGCTCTCACACAGACAGCTCAGTTCACTCGGGCACAGACCAAGAGGCCTCGGACGCTGTCTCCAGTGTTCAGGGTGTTCACACTGTCACCTACAGAAGCGGCATCAAAATGACAGTGTCCACAGACGGTCGTGTCTTCAACGTAGCAGCCAATGGTGGCAAGAATCAGCCTCAGACAATTTTTACAGTCACACCTGGCAACAAAGCTTCAGGAGTTGAGACAGGCAGAACGAATCGCTACCCTAGATCAACTCACACGAACAAAAACACTTCTGATCAAATATATCCATCGGTGTTTCACGATTCAGGCACTATTAGTGGCGCTTCTGTTGCGATTTCACATAACCAGGCCAACAGATCTATGTTTAGTGATCAAGACAGCACTGCTCAGTCACAAACTGAAAGTCCAGTCACTGCAAATAGCAAAGCCACAGAAAGATTACATTCAGTAGAACCTCACACACACAATTTATACGACACACACTCACCAAACACACACGCGCCACATAGCATCCATGCCACCCGAAAAGTGGACTCTCAGGACACCGCTAACACACACATCTCACACACCATCCAGAGTGAGCGCAGTACGACTGCTCTACAAACTAGTTCAACATTGCATCCCAAAACTACAAACCAATTAGGCCTGACAAAGACACTCAACCTTACCACTCACCATCGCTCTAACCCCTCTAGTGCCCCCAGGCCCCTCGTGGTTGCTACACCATCAGATTCGCCCGCAATTCTTGTTACGTCGCTGGAGGAGGAACCCGAGGACCATAAACCGTTCAGCTTCACTTCTTCCCCACGATCACCAAACTCACAAAGCCAAGGTGGAGCGACAGAGGGTACGAATTCAGCCATGTTTCCATCTACCACCACCATTTCCTCAGTCCACACCAGCCGCCGAATTGATCCCACTCCGATTCCCGAACTTTCATCCCAAGGCGCAGTTGCGACGGGAGTCTGGCGTGACGGCGCTAACGAAGAGCTCGGCGAGTCATACACACGCAAACGCCAGCAGGACCTGCCACGCACAATCGGCCCTCGCCGCTCGTCTACAGTAGCGCGCGGCGCTGAGATCAACACCACCGCGCCTCAGACCAGCCGTTTCTCTCCGACAGAGCACAGCGGTAGTGGTAACCATAGTAACTCCTTCCAGAGCGACGTTTCACTGGGTCCCACGACTCCCCGTAGCTTCTCTCTGCCTGACAGTAGTGGGACAACATCAATGGCGGTAACCCACAGTGTTGCGCGGACTCCTAGCAATGACCCCATGATGCCGACAGTTGCTAGCAATGTAGTTACTGTTAGCTCTGTGGGCAGCACAGCTGGAGAGGCTGTGAACACCTACAGACCTTTGAACGGGGACACAAACCAGAAACAGGTAACACGCTGCCCTGTAACAACTACGCCCAAACCCACCCCAACACGGGACCCTGTAACAACTACCCTCAAACCCACCCCAACACGGCACCCAATAACTACCCCCAAACACACCCCAACACAGGACCCTGTAACAACTACCCCCAAACCCACCCCAACACAGGACCCTGTAACAACTACCCCCAAACCCACCACTACATGGGACCCTGTAACGACTACCCCCAAACCCACCCCAACACAGCACCCTGTATCAACTACCCCCAAACCCACCCCAACACAGCACCCTGTATCAACTACCCCCAAACCCACCCCAGCACAGCACCCTGTATCGACTACCCCCAAACCCACCCCAACACGGCACTCTTTTCCGAGCAGACATACTCCAGCCGTCCAAACACACGGTCCAATAGAGCAGCCAGGCACACACACCACAACACAGCAGGTGAATACAGATTCCTCTGAGACTGGCGCACACACACCTTCCACAGCTGCCACGCCCAGGCTCCGCCCCTTCACTGTCAATCATGACAAAGACTGGTCACATAAAGGGCGGGTCTTCATTGTGGAGGACCAACCGGCAATCATCAAAGGTGAGGTTTTCATTCTAAGGTCTATATCTGGGAGATTCTTCAAAGTGTAATAATATAAAGTAGCTGAATACGTTTTCTCTGTATATTCTGTGTTTTTTAGTGGAAACATTCCAAGTGCTTTTACAGGTGATCCTGGAACGAAACTCTTCCTCCTTCATAGGGCTGACAGAGGTGATGAAAACTGTCATTTTTGCACCATGTCTGAACCTTAGACATAATATGCATAGACTAAGCCTGGAGTTCAGATTTATGCAGTTGCAATAAGCTTGAATAGTAAAGCTAAGAAACACTTTCAATTTGCCATGGATGCTCCATAAGCAGTAATAGCTCCATAAATTAATACACACACATCCATGAAATGGCTCATGCATTATCACTGCTTCTTTCATCAATAAGCTCAGCTGCCACTTGTCAGTATGAACAGCAGAGCATTAATCTTTTCATGGACTTCCACGCCTTTATACTTCTTGGAGGGATGTTCTCTGATATGGTGAAGTCTAACATAGACTTTAGTGGAATCTGCACATAGTGTGCAATGCTGCATACTAACATTTTGTTGTTTACCCTCCTGGGTGCAGGTTGAACCATTTCTACACAGAGTAGCAGGGTACCAGAACCAGCATCTCACCTGGCACAGGTAACTCTATTATATACAGGTGTGGTCAAAATTATTAGCACCCCTTATAAAACTGGAAAAACAAAAAGTCATCTCCGTGTTTCCGATGGTCAACTTCAGTCAGTCAAGGTCTTGCTTGGACAGAGCTCTCTGTGGATTGGCCAATGACCATTAATCCCACCATGATGAAGAACCATCACAGCAGTCTGTCTTCAGACGCTAAGAAGACCAAAAGATGCCAGTTTAGCAACATCTGGGCTTCACAGAGATCTGGGCTTGTTGATAAATCTGATGATTTTCTTCACCAGTGTTTTTCAATCTTGTACTTGTCTTTCATATCATGCCCAGGTTTGTTTCTAACAGTCTCCTTGTACTTTGAGATAACGTTGTTTTGGATGCTTTGAAAGGCATTGAAATGGTAAAATGTTTTGCTACATTTATTGAAGGATTCCTTTGGGAACTAATAATTTTGACCACCTCAACATTCAATGTTTTACAGCAGTTTTGAAGATTGTTTTAAAAATACAAAATGTACTAAATAGGGGCCTTTATATTGATAAATATTTTACAGATTTCAGAGTTTAATGAATGACATTCACATTAGACAGAAATTCAGGAAAATGTCACATCACTTTGAGGGCTAGTTTTGCCTTTAAGAGACGAGACAAAGTAGCTGTTCTCTTGTCTGTTGGACTCATTAAAACTGCACTTAACTTATTAGATAAATACTTTTTAATTCCACTAGTTCCTTGACTGCTGATCTGATTACCAGACAAATATTAGTGGTTATGCAGTTTTGAAGTTTGCTTCATTGACTGGTGTGTTGATGTTCAGCGGTGCAGTGATTCAGACAGTGGTCACGTTCCAGACCGGGGAGGCACGCTTCTGGCTGGGGAGGGCGGAGTCTCTTCTGTCCCAGGCAGGACTCAGTCCGCTCCCCAGGGAGGGGCTATTCGTAGGTGGTGTAAGGGTGAAAAACATCACTGTGGGAGGTGAGTTATCAGTATAGAGTACACCACAGCTTATTGACAGCTTATTGATGTGTATTGTTATGTCCTATTGTCAAATACATCTTATTTGTTATCTTTTATTCAGCAAATATGACATGAATATTGACAAACTTTCAAGTGTAGGATCAGGCTTATTTCTCTCTCTCTCTCTCTCCATCACACACACACACACACACACACACTTTTTTTCTCTCAGGCCTGCACTCTGACGTTTGCTCCTGGCTCTTCGAGTGCCCACTGGGTTTCCAGTGTGTGTCCTCCGTGGACAACGCCAGCTGCAGCTCGGTTTGCCGCTCCGAATACTGCAGGCACCACGGGATCTGCGTCCATCGGCCCGGCGAGCAGCCCGTCTGCCAGTGAGCCCCGCCCATCACGCTCGCATCACGCTCGCATTGGCTCACATCGGCTCACACCCCAGTGCTTAGCAGATCTGATGTGTGTGTTTCTTCAGGTGTCCCGTCGGGGAGGATTTCTGGTTCATGGGCCAGCGCTGTGACCTCCGCATGACCCGGCAGCGGTTGGTGGGCATGTGTGTTGGAGTTCTGGCTGTGGTGGCGGGCCTGATGGCGCTCTGCTCTTACCTGGCTGTACGTCGCTTTAAGAGCGTGGTGATTCAAGCCAAAGTGGACCAAACGCGAAGCAGGTACCACACACATGCACACACTTTCTATGTTTGTCTCTCACGCTGAGAAAATTAACTTTAGTTTGTTTAAACACACCTACACATTCCTGCAAAAGGTATTTTCCTGATTTTGTTATTGGAAAGCCTTGGCAGGAAATCGTGAGCCAGTTAAAACAAACCTTGCGTTTTGAGGACAGAGCAGAGGGAGGGGCTGATGAAATAACACACACACCCAAGGTCAAGGTCATCAGCGTAATTCTCAACCTTTTTTTAGAAATAAATCTGATGACTGTGATCGTCACACAGGAAGGTGATTGCTGCAGTGACAGAGAGACGTCTGTTTGGTCTGGTGGTGTGAGCAAATTTGCAACCCGACACACCTGAGTTGTGGTTCCTGACAGATCTGGGCTGAGACTGGGTTTGGGTGCTGCCAGATCTGGGCTGAGACTGGGTTTGGGTGCTGCCAGATCTGGGCTGAGACTGGGTTTGGATGCTGCCCTCAGCCTTACACCTACAAATGGTGTCAGAAATGGGATGACATCACGAGGCCGTCAGAATCAGAATCAATATTTTTATTGATCCCCAAGGGATCATTTTAAAATGATTTTTAAATGACACATGAAGTGAGGAGTGGTAGAGTTTGATGTCCACATGTAGGAATGACCTCCTCCCTTTGGGGTGGAATGAGTCTTTGGCTAACCCTGCATCTGTGTCTTGTACAGCGGGTGGGAGACACTGTCCATAATGGACTTCAGCTTAGACTGCGTCCTCCTCTGAGACACTGTGGTCAGGACAGTGCCCATGATCAAAGGCCTAATTTCTGCTTAGTTTCATATAATCTGTGGTCTATATCTTTCTTGGTATTGTCAAAAGAACACACACCATTTAGCTAGAATCGACATTGAACCAAGCAGAGGTAAACAGCACAGAGGTCTGGCCACATTTCAGTTTGGTTGCACTCTGTGCATATGTGTGCACGTGTGTGTGTGCGTGTGCACGTGTGTGTTTGCTCGGGCGCGTTTGCGTGAAAGTTATCGCAGGTTTAACCACTTTGATGAGTTGTCGGCTCGTTTCTGGGGAAGGTCGTGGCCCGGGTCGGAGGACTCGCTAGATAACCCCACCTTCACCCGCTCTGACGAATTACTGCACATGAGGGCCCTGGATCGCACATGCTGTTACCATGACGACACACTCTCCATCGTCTCCACCTACCAGGGCAGCACAACACACCTCAGTACCGTATATCCTCACAGGTATCTATGACCTCCAGTTAAATAGCTGCTATACCATGTTCAGTTTGTGTGCTATGCTCTATGTAATATATAACCATGTATATCATATCCATACTTCAACACTTTCCAGTTGTTAAACCTGATAGTGTTTGTGTACATGTGTGAATGGGGGTGTGTTTTGTTTAGTTCTCAGTATCACTGGAACCTGAGCAACTACAGCTTAGCGGATTGTGTGATAGACTCGGGAAAGGCCAGTGATCTGTCTGTATGCAGCTGGCCAATCGAGCCAATTCAGTGGACACCGTTCCCCCTATTACAGCAGCTGAACAGAAACACTAATTCAGTAAGTCACGTTTGCCCACATATAGACAGACAATACACATACACACACACACAAAATTCCTGCCCTGTTTTAAATGTAAATTACGTAAGTCTCACAGACTCCCACAAAAAACACACTTCCATCCAAATCCCTTCCTTGTTGTAAGTGTTCAAGGTTTTCTTTGGCTCTCAGGTGAAGGTTTCACGTCCTCGTTCGTATTGTGAGGGCATGGAGCTGGTGGACCTGGAGAAGAGCTGGACCGCATGAAGAGGAAACAAACAAACAAACAAACAAACAACCAACCAGCTAACCATCTCACCCGTAAACCAACCAATCAACCAACTATATGACTCACCAACCAACCATCCTATCCACAAACCAACCAACAAATCCACCAACCTACCCACAAACCAACTACCCCACCAACACCAAGATGGCCAAGACCAATCAAGGACTCCATGGCAGGTTTCGATGAGTCTTACACCATGACAAGTATTTCAAGTAGCATTTTTTCTTGAATATTTTATTAAATTAGTAATGGGGTTTGTGTTTTTTGAAATACTTTCATTAAATATAACTTGTGCAAATGCATGTATAACTTCACAGGGCAGGATTCCTTCAAGGTGTCTCCATGTGTCTCATTGAAAATATTTAGCTGATTACAACTCCAGTCAAAATACTTACCTGTGGGTAACCAAGCTAAGAGGTTATAACACTGTAAGAAAACAAACCTGTTTTCAGGCTATTGTAGTAAATACCATATTTGGTACTAAGGTCTCTTATAGGCCAGACAGTTTATGTTCAGTTAATTAATAATGAAAAAACAAACTGGACCTTTATGTACAGAACAGTGTAGAATTTTGATCAATTAAAATGTGTGTGGCTTTGTCCATTTTTAATAAAGCTATGCAACACGGCTCTGAGAATCCCAGTCCCCTTGAGGGCTTGAGAAACACAACAATGGCCTATAGCTATACATTACCACTGGACCAGAGGGACGAGGACATATATTACAGCTATACTTGTCTACTGGACCAGAGGGACGAGGACATATATTACAGCTATACATGTCTACTGGACCAGAGGGACAAGGACATATATTACAGCTATACGTGTCTACTGGACCAGAGGGACAAGGACATATATTACAGCTATACGTGTCTACTGGACCAGAGGGACGAGGACATATATTACAGCTATACGTGTCTACTGGACCAGAGAGACAAGGACATATATTACAGCTATACGTGTCTACTGGACCAGAGAGACGAGGACATATATTATAGCTATACGTGCCTACTGGACCAGAGGGACGAGGACATATATTATAGCTATACGTGTCTACTGGACCAGAGAGACGAGGACATATATTACAGCTATACGTGTCTACTGGACCAGAGGGACAAGGACATATATTACAGCTATACGTGTCTACTGGACCAGAGGGACGAGGACATATATTACAGCTATACGTGTCTACTGGACCAGAGAGACAAGGACATATATTATAGCTATACGTGTCTACTGGACCAGAGAGACGAGGACATATATTATAGCTATACGTGTCTACTGGACCAGAGGGACGAGGACATATATTATAGCTATACGTGTCTACTGGACCAGAGGGACGAGGACATATATTACAGCTATACGTGTCTACTGGACCAGAGGGACGAGGACATATATTACAGCTATACGTGTCTACTGGACCAGAGAGACGAGGACATATATTACAGCTATACGTGTCTACTGGACCAGAGGGACGAGGACATATATTATAGCTATACGTGTCTACTGGACCAGAGGGCCGAGGACATATATTACAGCTATAGACTACTGGACCAGAGGGACGAGGACATATATTATAACTATACATGTCTACTGGACCAGAGGGACGAGGACATATATTATAGCTATACATGTCTACTGGACCAGAGGGACGAGGACATATATTACAGCTATACATGCCTACTGGACCAGAGGGACGAGGACATATATTATAGCACCACTCAAACTGGACATTTTCAGGAATTAATCTTCCATTTGATTTGTATTTACAACTTGTATTTACTTGTCAAACATCCACAGAGTATATACTCTCTCTCACACTTCATTTTTTATTTTTCTTTTCAAATAAAACAGAAGGAGAGGAGTAAAAATGTTATGTGCTTACAGGTAATGAACAGGTTTCACGTTATTCATATTATACGGGTCTTCATAATCGCTCCCATTAGGACACAGCACACACCCCAGATTGGCTGTGATAAGAACTGGAGTTCATATCTTCCAATAACATGCAGAATAGATGTAGCCCATTTGATGTTTCAGTAATGTCCATTACAAAATACCCATAAAAACATACGACAGCAGTTCAAAAGGAGAACAATAATAACGATGATGTTTCCATAATGTAGCGGGTGGGTAGATATATTTGGCTTCAAATTTGAAACTAGGAGATCTGCAAATGTAGAAACCAATAAGCAGGGGTTTCTTAGCTTTTTTGAACTTGGCTTGGTTTTTAACTAACTGAGTTTTGGCTGCTATAATTATTCTTGTTTTTTCTCCTTGGGTGGGTATAATTACAACACAACATACATCACATTGACATGGGTAGCCCTTACTAAAAATCACTGGTAAATTCACTGATAAAACAAACAGACCCAACATTACGAACATTTGTCTTGTATTTGGGGTAATGGAATATAATTTGAAGTAGATCTGAGGACGGGATTATTTCAGGAGACTTTGGCTTTTTTTTAAAAACCTTTTGCGCCCCCCTTTGTCCATTTTGTGCATTGCACCAGAAAAAAGCCTCATGTACCTGGAGACCTTCAGTTCTCTACTTTAGCAGCGCTTAACCACCAAGTTGTCTTCTGAGATACACTACAGACAACAATATTATAAAAAAATAAATGTCAGATTTGTAGAGAAGGTTCCAAAACAAAAAGACCACTCTACAGCGCCCCTAGAGGACGTTCAGTGTTACCCAGGAAAGTTCTCTATAAATCTGTTACACAAACATGAAATATTTTTCCAGAAATAATTGACGTCAATAATTGACGAAAGGAAGCAATCCTTTCACCCTTTCATGTCCCAGCAGGTGCGTTACTGGTATGACAGCCCTTTCTTACTGGTGTGGTGTCCTGTACTCATATTCCATATAATGAGCCCAGCTTGGCTAGAATGATCGGGACCATGTGGAGATCTGTCCATTTTTCCATAGTCTTTGGTCTTGTCCAGGGCCGGAGTGGGACACATTTTCAGCCCGGGAGTTTCATGTCCAAATCCGGCCCAAAATTATTTTTCCCTCCCAATCGGCCCAAACTAGAGACCAGGGCCGGAGTGGGACACTTTTTCAGCCCGGGAGTTTCATGCCCAAATCCGGCCCAAAATTATTTTTCCCTCCCAATCGGCCCAAACTAGAGACTGACATGAGCCGGCCCATCGGGAATCCTCCCGAATCTCCCGATTAGCCACTCCTGTCTAAACAGTTTGTGTCGGGTCGTATATCCGTGTTGCATAGAAAACATTTGTCAAATAATTCTCAGCGTGGAGGATCAACAGTTGCTTCAATATCTGTGTCATTAAGTATATGCTACATGAATTCGTTTACCCTGTAAACCCTTGTTCTTTTAAACAGGTGTGGTTCTTCTAGTGATGCCGCTCAGAGGTGATAACCCGTGTCTCTTCACCGGGCTGGCCACCGAGGTGTGCCGACTAACCACTGGACCGCTGTCCACATTTAAAGCCGTTTTCACGTGTGCGTCCAAGAAGCCGAAAGCTTTTGCGTCTGCGGAGATTCGGTTCGGGAGGAACCCGTTATCTGACCCGACTGCGTCTTGCCGCACCCTCGTGTGTGCGTCACTAGTGTTGACCGCGTTGCGAAAGTGCGCAGAGGCGGCGCGAGCCCCGCTGGAGTCGCGCGCGAAGAGCGGCGGCGCGTAATCTCGTCCCAGTGGACACGTCGCAAGGTCGTTGCCGTGGAGACTCGGGGACGGGGACCGCGCGCGAGGGCGCGGCGAGCTCGAGCTCGGCGCACGGCCGCAGCGCTGCAGCGAACGGTGCACGTGCACCCGCAGCGCGCGGTGCGTCTCGATGAAGAGGTGCACGGTGAGGACACCCACCGTCTCCGCCAGGACGAAGGACAGCGCGCCGCAGTAGAAGCTCCACCCATACCAGTGACTCCGCTTGGACTCGCCCTGGTTCGGGTCGCCGGCACTGGCGGAGATATACACGATGATGCCGATAATGTTGCTGAGACCTATAAGATCGATGCGCACACACACACACACACACACACACACACACACACACACACACACACACACACACACACACAGAGAGAGAGAGAGAGAGAGAGAGAGAGAGAGAGAGAGAGAGAGTGAGAGAGAGAGTTAGAGTATGTTAATGGGTAAAATAAATCCATTCGTGATTCTAGGTAAAGTAATAAGCTTCTCACATGCATTATGACAAAATTGTAAGTCCATAATATAACCGATACTCACGTATACTGACAAGATCGTAAAAGCAATCGTCTCATGTGAACTCTGGACTGGTCGTCGGGTGCTTTTCTCAGACTTACCAGCGGAGACGAAAAAAATCCCAGCGCTCAGAATGACATTGTGGCGGTGCTTATAGAACTCGCTTGCGGCCACACACACTCCGCCAACGAAGAGCAGGCCAACGCTCATGATGGGGAACAGACTGTACGCACGCACTGCGCCTGTAATGCACGCAGTTTTTGCGCAAAATCATAGCTTGGATTCAACAGAGCTAACATAACGTTTCCTGCCCTAATCTGCCTTGATTTATAATTTATGTCATAGGCAGAGAGTCCTGAAAACGGTTCTAAACATATAAGAAGCAGAAAATTCAGAGCTTGCCATTTGACATTAAAGATGGCAGGAAACTTGAGCACGTGCAGAATTACAGAGATGCATGGTGTAGGTGCATATAGCATAACCCAACTCAAATGATGAAGTACAGTATCTTCCACAGCACATTTTCAGTTGTACGTATATATATCTACACTGCACTACTTAGCCATCTTCTTATGGAGTTTCATTTCTCCTTTTCTTCTTGTAGTCATGCAGCTACACAGAATGATCTGGGTGTCATTGCTTCTCTTCAGCGTGATTGTCGAGTATATAAGTGCTGGTCATAAAGTGCTGTTTAGTGTGTGGCACCAGGTGTCTTTAATATTGAACCTTTTCACAATATTATAATTTTCTGAGATACAGAATTTAGGTTGTCAGTTATAATAATCAAAAGAAATACACATTTAAAATCAGTCTGTGTGTATCGAATGAGTATAATATACAAGTTTCACGTTTTGAATGAAATTACTGAAATAAATCAACTTTTTCATGATATTCCAATTTTATGATCAGCACCTGTAGTTTTGAGGACTGAGAGAGAACTCTAGCACCCCCTAGCGCCCGCTCTGCTTTACTGTAGCAAACCATCTTGGGGAGGAATTACAAAAATAACACCCCAAGCAACAATAGCAAGCATCAATTTAAGAACCCACTTTTAAGTGATTAAGACAACTTTTTAAATAATCAGATTATTTAAACAGCAACCAAATACACTCAATTTTCACTTTTATGTTAAAATGCTGTTTAAAAAGCAGATGTATGATTTGTTTTCGGTAGGGACCACACATTTGACTACATTTTCACCATATGGAGTACTTAGGCCTTAATAATCTAATCAAGCTCATAGTTATTGACTGTGTAGCTCCATCTTGGTTTCAGACGTGTGTGTGTGGACTCACGGAGGAGATATTCTGCTGCGTCTCGCTCATACTCCGCATCTTCTGGGAAGTGGTCGATGTTTTTACAAACACCAGTAAGCATGCCTTTGATACACACACACACACACACACACACACACACACACACACACACACACACACACACACACACACACACACACACACACACACAGAGAGAGAGAGAGAGAGTCTGTTAATGGGTCAAATAAATCCATTCGTGATTCTACCTAAAGTAATAAGCTTCTCACATGCATTATGACAAAATATAATCTTTCACATATCAGTTAAATAACACAGAACCAATTAGTCTAGATTAATCTTAGATTAGGCCACGGAACGATATCTAGGTAATTTTACAACGTTTGTATGTTTGGAGTATTTGTCTTTCTATCTTGTTGTTTTATATAAGAAGTTTGTTCTCGTTGCGTTGCGTCCGGGCTTGTAGAGCGCGCATGCGCAGCGCCCGTGTGTCTTTACCGAAAGGATTGGACAGATAACTTTGTTCAGTGGTGTTTCTCATCTCCATCTTAAAGTTGTGTGTGTCAATGCATCAAAAGTGAGTTCAATACTGTTGGTACTAATGTAGGAGATGCTGCAACGAGTGTGATATATGTACTAGGTCGACGCGAGCCGTTAATATTTCGACCTGTGTCATAATGTTCGTTTGGCTAGCTATCTAATTAGCGTACATGTGCGGGAGAAATTCAGTAGCTTTTGTTAGCTCGTTACAAGCGATTGAGTAATTTACATGTGTTCTGTTATATCATTCAGTTTATCTACACATGATCGGCGATCTGTTAGATGTAACAGTTTCATTCATTGGATTAATCTCTGTCACTGTACTAATTTGGAGGATTCAATGATTCAAGGAGGTTTATTTGTCAATTACACTGTATGTCCATGACATATAATATAATCGAGATGCTGTTTCTCTCTCACCTAACACTTAACACGTAACACACACACACATAATTTTTTTAAAGAATAAGTAAAGTAAGTAGTGTTCATAAATAAAGATGATAATAGTAACAGTAATAGTAGTGCTGAGGTACTACAGTGTTCACTGTGCAAAGTGGCAGTGCAAATATTATTATACGGGATGGGAATAGTGGTAGTGCAATTTAGTCAGTAGCAGCGTGATTGAGGTAGGGTTCTGGTGTGCAAAAATGTTCTTATGTGGATATGTGTAGAGCCAGTCTGTTTATTGCATTAAAGTTCAGAGTATGAGATAGATGGTGGATAGAGTTCATTTTCCTGACAGCCTGATGGACGAAGCTGTTCAGCAGTCTTGTGGTGCGAGCCCGAGGGCTCTGGTACCTTTTCCCTGAGGGCAAAGGACTGAAGGATGAGTGCAAGGGGTGGAAGGGGTGGGAGGGGTCTCCAGCGATGCTGATGGCTCTACAGGTGAGGCGGGAGTGGTAGATGTCTCTGAGGGAGGGCTGAGGGGTACTGATGATCTTACTGGCAGTATTTACAATGCTTTGTAGTGTTTTCCGGCAGGACGCACTGCAGCCTCCAAACCAAGTAGAGATGCAGCCAGTAAGTACGCTCTCAATTGTACCCCTGTAGAATGAGGACATGATGGGGGGCGGGACTTGTGCACTCCTCAGTTTGCGTAGGAAGTACAGGTGTGTTTGTGGATGTGGATGTGATTGTTTGCTTAGCCTTGTAGTAATTGATTGAATGTACTATTTGAGTAATTCACATGTTTTCCCTGTAATTACAGCCACAAACATACAACCATCTACACATACCCTTTCAGACATCTATACAAATTCATGTCTGCATCATCCATCTCCATGGGCGTGGATGTTGGGGGGGGAGTGGACCTGACTACCCAGGGCCCGAGTAGGGAGAGGGGCCCATTTTGCTCATGTGCCTCATTTACTGGCATTTATAGGGGCCCACTGACATTGAGAGTGTACAGCTGCAACGATCCTGTCCATCTCTCATCCAATCCTTGTGATATTCCATGTTCAATAAACAAAAGTGGATCTCTCTGAGCCCTGCTCTCTGACCGAAGCTTCCAACGTTCACCAGATCGGCACACACTAGAGCCAAAGACTCTTTCAGGTATAGAACTAAGATACTTCATTAGGTATGCACTTTACTGAGATATTTTATTTCATGTACCCAGGGCGTCTTCACATTAGGGGCCGGTGGGGCCCAACTACACCAAATGTGGAGCAGTGAACGACATGATCAATAATTCAACATAACAAATAATATACATACAATTTCTTCAAAAGTAATGTTACGTTGTGTGGTGAGCACGGGGCCCGTCAACGTTCATCTAACTAGTTGAAAACGAGCGTATGATCCACGCAGGTCCTAATGAGCTGTGGGGCAGTCATGGTGGCCTCAAGCTGATAACAGTACAAATAACAGACTTACACAGGTCTACAACACCTTTAGTAAACATTGTTTACGCTAATGGTGTTGCTAACCACGTAGCCATAGCTACTACTTGCAAGGATTCCCAAGAATTGTCTAGGACAATTTAATTAATACTCAATTTAATGCCTTGTCATGTGAGCAATACACGTTTGGGACTACAACAACCAGAGGACAAAAGCTGCTCCTTCAATCTAAACTGGTTCAAAACGGAAACATGGCTAAGTGGCTGATCAAATCAAATCAAAATGCTCTTTAGTGGGGACACCACGTGGACTACAAGAGGATTCAATGAATTTTAAACGTCTTTCGGGACAACCAGAAAAAAACGTGAATGTTAAAAACGTTAGATATCTAAATATCTCAAACTGATGCCACGCACAGACGCGCTACAGAGCTCCAACATCAGCCAACGGAACATGTTCTTGGTAGAATAAAATACGTTTGTGTTTGGATTCGCACTAACAGGTTTGTGTGGAGGTTTACCAACGAGTCGGATACTGCCCAGAGTTTATTGTGCCCCACCTGACGCCACCACATGTCCCCTAAAGTACGGTGACGGTTATTTGCATGTGTACGTTTTCCTCTCTGGTTCTCTCATTTTCACACAACACTGGAGAACTATTCCTATATGTCAATTCAATTCAATTTATTTATAAAGCACATTTAAAACCGCAGCGGACCAAAGTGCTGTACAGCAGATTAGCAGATAAAATACAAGCAAAATACAATACAGATTAAACAAGTTAAAAGAGATTGAATAGTAAAAAGAATAGAAAAATAAAACATTATTAGGTTAGTTAACATTATAGGCCAAAGAAAAAAGGTAGGTTTTAAGGTGGGCTTTGAATTCGCTTATTCCTGTTATACTCCTAATATCCAGGGGTAACAAATTCCACAGTCTGGGAGCAGCAACAGAAAAGGCCCGGTCCCCTTTCTGTCTCAGACGAGACTGTGGAACATTCAATAATGATTTACCAGTAGACCGAAGTGACCTTTGGGGCTGGTAAGGGAGCAACGCGTCGCTTAAATACACCGGTGCCATGCCATGGAGGGCTTTAAAAACAAAGAGCAAAACTTTAAAATGTACCCTATATTTAATGGGAAGCCAATGTAGCGAGGCCAGGACAGGTGTAATATGTTCCCGTTTTTTTGTACCTGTGAGTAATCTGGCAGCAGCATTTTGGACAAGCTGCAAACGGGCCAAAGAAGACTGACAGACTCCCATATATAGAGTTACAATAATCGAGGCGTGAAGTGATGAAAGCATGTATGACTATCTCAAGGTCCTTAAATGATAAAATAGATTTCAGCTTTGCGATGTGTCTTAACTGATAAAAGCTGCTCTTTACTACTGAGTTTATTTGTTTATCAAATTTTAGAGCATGGTCAAAGATAAAACCTAAATTTTTCGCATCATACGATGTGTTGGGAAAAAGATGCTTCAAATCTTCACTAATAGTTTGGGAGCTTGAAATCGGACCAAATATGACCGCCTCGGACTTTCCTTCATTAAGCTGAAGGAAGTTATTAGTAAACCACTGTGTATTGTGTATTGTAATGTCCTGGCCCCGACCCGTGTAGATGTACAGAATCGACACGCTCGTCTGTGTTCATGATGGGGGCATGTTTTAGCTTATCAGAAGAAAGACTGATGGATAAAAAGAAAGTACGAGATGGGGCGGCGAGTTTGCACTCCGTGCTAGTAAAATTATGTAACTCATGGTTTGCTTTGTTTCATTTTAAAATCATCTCTTTGGCTTCATGCATCTGTATTCTGTCTGGTTCAAACTCAAAGACAGCCATTCTGACATTGTTGGGCGAGCATTTCCATATTGACCTTTTCCCTAACAGCCCGAACACTTCATTACACTTTCCATTAAAATAATTGATCCTGGATCGGTAGGCCTGTAGGTCACAGAATGGGGGAGTCGGGGAGAGTTTATTCGGAGGCACTCGTGTATGTGAATATGAACTTTTATGATCTTTAAATGCACAACGCGTACTGTATACCACACGAGTCCAAAGTTGAGTGAAACAAGACGACTGCACTTCTGCGACGTTTCCTACTACTAGGGGGAGAAGTAAAGTTACCTTCCATACAACACTGCCGCCAAAGCCCCGAATGAGTCAGCACCTCCTCGTTCTTTGAGTTTGTGTCGTTGTCGCCGGTACTGGCTCGACAAACCCCAGGCGAGTACAGCCAGTAGTCCGTTCCCACGGCGATGGTCATGAGGCTGAAGGCCACGAAAGCCCCCGCCGTCGTGAGGAGCATCTGCGCTGCACGGCCACCCACCTTCATGGTTCTGGAGGACTTTCAGACACACCACACGCACTGTGGACGGCGTGGAGCGGACAAGCTGCTTTGCTGACTTACACGTACAATTTAGTCGTGTATTCCAGTTCCCGTGGTCTCATTTTTAAGCCGTTACCGCCAAGAAAAGGACAAGCTTGAAACTTTTCGAGGGGAAGGTGAAAAGAATCTTCGATTTCCTCACATCAAAGGACATCACCTCACACTTCACATGAAGACACGATCTGTCCACATAACTGTCCTTTCACACTGTCCACCAAATACGGATTATTCACTTGCCATCCCATTTAACAGTCCATTCATTTTGCAGAATATGACAGTAGACTTATAACATCCATAAAGTTGGTCAGCACTTTGGATAACTTACATTTGTACCTGAAAAAGCAAACATGTAGAAGGTTCATCATACTGCTGTAAAAGGATAAAATGAATCCCAAGACACTTTTTTCGTATGCAGTCTCTCTGGTGCAGTTGCAGGACTATTTGCTTGTGCAGCCTGGACCATTCCATCTGCACAATGACCGCCCTGCTTTACTGGTTCAATATAATGACTTAACTGCCTCTGCGATGTCAATAGTCTTGTTCAGCCTGTGCATAAGTCCCTCAATGTGAAAGAGTGTACACATGTACACTTAAACATTTCCAGCATAGCAGAATAGATACATGTTCACTTTAATAGAACTCTTTGATATATTCGGATTATCAGGATGAGGTTGTAATAATAATACATTAGCTATATATATATATATATATATATATATATATATATATATATAAAACGTTACTCTCTAAAACAACGTTATTATTAAAATAATCATTGCACAGCTCATCGTCAATCGGAAAACTAATATGAAGAACATGGGGGAAAAAAACGTGAATTTTGGAGGACCTGGTCAAACAATAAAGAATTGTGTCAACACACATAGCTTTAGGCATCAATAAGAAGTAAAGACGACCCAATTAGACTGTGTGGAGAATCTAAATTATATTCATTTGAGACCTGAATCCTTGTTTCATGAATTTATTGCAATAGAACTAAGGAAAAGAGTCCAAAAAAAGGGACTCAACATAAATTAAGGAGAAAATTGGACACAGTTAAAAATATACTGTGTACATTACAATACAATGATGAACAAATCAGTAGTAATCAAGTACCTTCTGTTGACTATAAGCTTCCTGTTTGAAGAGGTTGCATAAATAAGCAAGACCTCTAGGAGCAAGAAAGGGGCATTTTGAATACATTAAGAATTGGAAAATGTTGGAAATACACGTGGACAGTAGAAGTTACTGACAAAGATGTAGCCAATATACTGTATATCATATATGGAAAGCTATGCTGTAAATATAGACAAACATATGTATATGTAACTAAAAATAACTGTCCCCAGTGTGTCACGAATAAATTAGTAAAATGAGTATTCCATAATTGGGAAAATACTTTTGGATACAAATTAAATGATTCTACCTTTACAAACCTCCCTGTTTTGGCATCACATCACATGACATACCGTGCACTCAGCCATACGCACGCTCACACAAACGGATGAACACGTGCAGCTTTGGAAACGTCACCTTTAATTTGTCCTACATACGTACAGATGAAGGAACATGCAAAACATCACTGCCATCACCAGAGACTCCTCCTCCATCTCAGGCTGTAGACATGGCTCTCGTCTGAATGTAGTTTAGACTTGGTAGCTAGGTTGTTGACATGCATCTGTCTTGCATAGTAATAGTGTTTGACGGGGGGGGGGGGGGGGGGGTGTTGGTTGGTATAGGAAGCCCTTTGAAGCCTTCATTTATTACTAACACTCCAACATTAAACCCTTGCTGCGTTTAATCACGTTTCAAACTGATGTGTGTGCCCTTGGCACACATGCAGAAAAGAAAGATAAAAAAATGTCTGTCCAGGCAGCTCATGAACCACCATCTCACTATGCTAATCCATGCTAGCAGATGGAGAATGCTTCCTGTCATGATAACCACTAACTTGATTACAAGTTCCTGTAATCCAAACTTTTTCCCCTTAAACATTTTCCTATTGCTGTATTTTATCTATTCATATTATCCTCCTTTCTCTGGTTCATTGCTCAAAGACAGTAGAAAACTCATCACTGATTACAGGACCACAATGATGTTTTTCCATATGGAAGACTAGAATGCATTATATATATATACACATTGTTTTAAATGCTGCATATCTATATACAAAGTTAAACAAAAAACATAGAAATAACTCTTTTGTTTTAACCCTTAAGGACCTAGGCTACAACAGATCCAATCACCATACTGACACATTTGGCAAATAGATAAACAGTTAAAAGAGCAATTGCTCTACCAGGCATGCATAGGGTGGCTGGAACTCCTTCAGGAGTCCTCTAGACACATGGCACATAGTGAGGTCCCCAAAACACTGCATACAACCTAAACACGTGTAATGTTACTAATGTCCCCAAAACACTGCTTACATCCAAAATGTGTGATGTGCAATTTTTTCCAACTAAGGATTTGGTCATTTGATCTGTATTGAATGCAAATTTAAAACACACACGAACAAAGAGGAAAAAACACAAGTTTGGGTGAAGTGTTACATTTGAAACTTGTGTAAATGGCTTGAACCACAGTAGAACACACATCTGTTCTTTTCACTGTAAAGCTTGTCAACTAGACTCCAACTCAAACTTTATTAATAATGATTCTCACCACTGGTATATCAGATGCTTGAACCATGTGTTAGATTTTATGTCATGAAATAAAAAAAAAACCAGTTATTTTATAACGTAAGCACCTCAAATGACCTAAAACCAGCTCTCAGTTTATAGAGCAGTCTACATCTATAACAGACCATTACAGTCCTGTTTTAACAAGAAGTTCTCTGGCCGCATTTACATAATTTAAGAACGTTTTTTTGCTCACATCAGTAATATACAGCAGTGGTGTTTCTTATTAATCATTTGACAGAGTGCATCACATGGAATTGTTCTAGAGGAAAATGTAAGGTAAAAATTTATAGAAAGTGCATGATATTTTTAATTAGAGCCTGTTACAATCACACGCTCTCACCAGCCACAGTAGTAACACCTACTGTAGGTGGCCCATGTGGGTGTAGAGTTAAGAATCAATAGCCCATCGAATGCCATGTACGGCTGATTGCCATGTACGGTTGATTAGAAATAATCGAGCCTTCAATCAGTGGTCGACGTCTCACCACAGGACTGCGGCTGGACGGGTGTTGGGTTAGCAGTGCTCCTGTAGAATGAGACCAGCCTGCAATGACTGGCCAGAGGACTGCGTGCCGAGGTCTACAATGGCAGAAGATACACTGCAGTGTGCAGACACACGCGTTTAAAACTTCACAGGCCTATGCTACATAATGCGGACAAAGATCATAGACACTCACAAGACTAGCATGGGTACCATGTAACTGGTGAATATTAGTTGTGATGTGTAAAATGCTTCAAAACGAAAGCACGTTACAGTATACAAAGACAAAATGTACAAGGAGTAAAAAAAGCAAGAAAATAGATTTTTTACCAAAAAAAAAGAAAAAAGAAAGCAAAACCACAAACGGCTACATGTGAATCTGCACAAGAGCCAACTGTGTTGATTCGGTTAGAATGACTCAGTGGTTAGTGTGATTCAATAGTTCCACCATGGTCTCCTATGGCTGTATGCCATCCAAATTACTTGCTGTTTTCTGGGTCTGCAAATGAGCAAACCAGTATAAGAAGAAACAGTGGAAAGCCAGAAGCTCATACTTTTGTTCCACTATGTGGGTGAAGGAATCGTTCAGAGCAGGTAAAAACACTTAAAATGCTCCATATGCCAACACCAACCGTTAACAATTTTAGATGCTAAGTGACGTACAAAGAGATATAAAGATAAATCAAAGATATTGTCCAAATACTTTTACAGTATTAAATGGTTCTCTTATGAAAACAAATGTATTGTCTGAATCTTAATTACCATACTGCGCAATCAAGTTGCTTAAATTCTGATTATGGTTCATGGTCATGTGATATGTATGGAACAAATCAAAAACAAGTAAGGAGGAAAATCAAACATTTGCATATGTAGAGTTCATGTTCTTACTGCACTAATATTCTTTTATAAACAGCAAAGCACTGCGCTGTGATCAGCAGCAGACGGGTAAGACAAATACTTAAGATCTTTTGTGACACTGCTCTTGCAGAGGCATGCCGGTGCTAGTCACCCTCTCACTTCACTGCTGCGAAGTGAGCAGTGGTGGTAATGAAATGTAAGACTGCACTTGTGTTACTTTGAACTATAATCACAAATGACGTGTACGGGATGATTCCACTTTTACATTTTGCCTTCACGTCTGGCACTGCTGCTTACCATTTTCCCTCCATTTCGTGTAATGGAGGATTCTCATAATGTCCAAGCAAAATTATATTCAGTCATTATAGCAATAGCAAGTTAATAGCTACATGTTAATGTTAAGATTGCCTTTCTCAACTGATATGAATGTCGGTTCAATTTCCAATCAAGTACTATGGGCAAACTGGATGATTAGCAGAACATTAGCTTTTGGCATTTCTAAATGGCGCAAGCCCAGTGGCACACATTGTAAGACCTTAAGAGCTTTGATGTCATTTCTTAAGGTTTTAAGTGATGCTTGAACATTCTTTGAAAAAGAAATACGATCAATCCTGACTTTGGTTCCATGCAACCTGACCTGGTCACACCAAACTGAACCTGTGGCATGGCTAATGTATTAGCATACTAGAACGACTGAGTGGCAAACAAGACAAAGAAATTCTCATGGAGATGACGAGACATTCTCATGGAGACGAACACCGTTGCCACTGCTCTGTCCTCCTGGTCCAATGTTGGAGACTCTGCTGAGACCGGTTGGGCTTAGAGCAAGTGCTGCAACAGGGAAGCTAGAACGTTGTAGAACTCCTCAAACCAGCCTCTCCCTGTCCCAGCTGATGGGGGAACCACCGTGCAGCCGGAGAGGAGACGCCAGCTACGACTGGCGTTAAACCTGAATGATGAACTCTGGATTGGTGTAGGAGAAGCCTTGGAACTCGTTCTGGTCCAGATTCATAATGAAGAGTTTATCCGTTGGGGTGAGATCGACTGCCATTTTGGTAAACTCCTTATCGAAGTTCCCAGCATCACGTCGGTTTTTCTACAAGACAGATTTCGAAGAGCAGAGTGAGAGAAAAGAAAACGGCTATTTGACACGTATTAAAAACGGACTACATTAGGTCTAGTCATAATTTGTTATAGCACTACAAAAAGCATTAGGATTTCTCTTTAACCACAGACGTAGGCTTATATGTATTCACAGCACAGTCCAAATGTCCAAAAGAGTTCACTGGAGTTTTGTTGTAGCTTTGCACTGGGGCAGTTTTTCAACCCCTAGGATACGAGTTTAGTAGTTCTTCTCTGAATTTGATACAAACAACAAGTAACAAAGAAAATGCAAATTGGGGCAATCTCAGGCATTCGTTAAGGAGATGCCAACTGTGTAAGAAATGTCTGGGGCTATTTGTTAATATAAGCAAAGTTTATACGAATTCAACAAATAGTGTGCACACGGTTTTTGAGAAAGTTCTCACAGCTATGAAAAAGTGTTAATGCATAATAATCAGTATCACCTGTTAAAAGTTAATATAAAAATATGAAATATATTAAAAGAAAACTTGTGATATTCAAATGTTGAAATGTTGGGTTCAGACATTTGGACACTCACTGCGTTTACATATATAACTACTGCTTACAAGATGGTACAATTGTCTTAAGGTAATTTTCGCACATATAGCTGTAATATAATTCATAATAATTCCAGACATATTGTCAGCAATGTGCCAACAACATGCAAACACACACTAATAAATGCAAATATTCTTTTGAGAAGAGCTTGCTAGTTGAGAGGTTGAGAGAGAGAGAAGAGAGAGAGAGAGGAGAGAGAGGAGAGAGAGAGAGAGAGGGAGAGAGAGAGAGGAGAGAGAGGAGAGAGAGAGAGAGAGAGAGAGAGAGAGAGAGAGAGAGAGAGAGAGAGAGAGAGAGAGAGAGAGACTATTGATTTGACCTACTTGGGCAAGTACAGGAAAATGAATAAAAACACACACAAATTCTCTCATCATATAGTTCTTCACCATATTTATGGTGTGCCCTGTGCTGAGACATTACTGGTTTAAATGATTCAAACTAAATCTAGCACACAATGGTATATCCAGCCTATTCTATCAGTGAGTGATTATTCCTGAAGTAGATCCACACAACACCCTCAGAGAGTGGAATACACCACTATTTCATGCGCACGTCTCAGGACTAAACAGGGAGAGTCAGTTTTGACGTAGTAGTCGTCAGGTTTTCTGGGTAAGGACGACATCGATGCATGCGCCCACACACATGCACACCAACAGATACCATCACAACTACTTCACCACACTCAGCATGAGGTTTGAGAGGGAAACACAGAGCTAGAAAGATCACAGAAGTAAGCTCTTCCTTTCTGACATGGAAGAGAGCACCACAGAAGATCAATGACACTGTGAACAAACAGAATAGTAACAGGCCGACATGGCAGCACTGAGCATCAGCTGACAGGAGACCGACAGTTAGCAGCTAAGAGACACGGAGGCCATTTAACTGAATGGGGTCAGAAAACAAGAGTGAAGCAGCTAAAATAGGGAAAGTTGGAGGGTTAAGACCGTCAGAGGGGCAGAACACGCCGACAATCGAAAGAGAAGAGTCACAAAAAAGGACAGGCTATAACAGTTAACGGACCACAGTCAGACTCACATCAGACCCACTCCCCTTCACCGGGGCCACACACAAGAGCGTGTAGAGCACACAAGCAGGGCAGATAGCCCTGCTGAATTTAGCAGACAATCGACGAGACAGGTCATGTTCTAGAAAGCATGAAATAGCAGGAGCAGCAGGACGGCAACGGTCACGGATGGCCCATTCTTTCCTACCTTCTCGCCGGGGCCCAGAGGAGTTCCCTCACCATGCATCCCAGCATGGGAGTGAAGGTCCTTGGGGAGGGGAGCCACTTGAGTGCCTGGTCCTGTAGGCCTACAGAGCAGCTGTACCATGGGCTTCTCTACAGGATCAGCACTAAAGGGGGTATCTCTTGCTTGCTTACATATACACACACATGCACACTCGCGCACGCACATACACTCGCGCACGCACACACACTCACGCAGGCTCTCCAATGCCCTTTTCCAGTAGTCAACAATGTTTTTTTGTGAGCAATGCCCTAGGGCCTGTTTTGCCAAGTTAAAGTGTGTGTGAAGTGTGTGTGTGTGTAGGCACAGATGTATTGTAAATGTGTGGTCATTGGACAGCTTATATGGCTTGAAAATGCAGTTGTGCTTTGATTATGGTTTTATAATTTGATGCTGTTGACACCGCCCAAATTCTGCATCAGTTCGTTAAACGTTTGAAAATTCCTAGAATGTGCTGGTCACATTGCCCAAAATTTACATCAAATCATGAAACTTGCAAAACTATTCTGTATTATTATTTAATACGTTTCCAATGCAATTCTGATGACATCAGATGTGTAAATTGTTAAAATCTGTAAAATCTGACACAAAATGAAACATGTGAAAGGAATAATCCATAGAAATATTAAGATGGAAAAATGGTCTAAAAATAACAAATCTTTTCATGAGACATGAAACATATTTAACCATTAATCTTCAGACCTTCATGAGTTTCTAGGACTGGACACATCATGGAGATGCTAGGCTAGTCATCTATTGAGATCAATCCCAAATCACGTGTGTGAACAAACCTAGCTTAATGTATCCATGTCTTTATTTGTGCTCCAGGTGAACTGGCTAAATCAAGACAAACCCTAAATAATAAATACCTGTATGAAAAAAAGTTGCATGACCACAGTATTCATCATGACCAATTTGTTTCCAGTTTATGGTAATTATTTGTGCTTTTGTACGCTTGAACAAAAAGGTAAAACATACAGATTATTAATATATTCTAAATATATACTGAAATGTCTTTGTATAGAAACAGTCCACCATTAAATACACAATTCTCTTCCAAATACCAGAGGGCACTGAAATTTGGTAAAACAAATTCACACACACACACCATAGATTTGGAAGAATGATCACAAAAAGATATATTCTCTTTTTCATAATAATGTCAATGTCAATGATAATACCACTTTGGGAACTGAAATAAGTTGCAAAGTCCAACATAACCAAACAAGCTTTCTCAGGATCACGTGTGTTCATGCATAATGTCTAATGTTCCCACCACATGGCATGACAAAGCAACTCCTTCAAAATGTGCCAAAATCTAAACGTTCACCTCTGATCTCCAACTTGGCACAGATGTGTGTAGCAACAGCATAGCTTGGTATCTACACCCTGCTGAACACACACCCAAAAGGCAAGAGAACAGACTGACCTAGTGAACATTCGGATCAATAACATTACACAGCTCAGCGCATCCAGCATGGCACTTTTAGAAGTGGTCATGAAAGGGCAAGATGTACATCATGTAAGCTACAAAATGCATCAATCGGACAAAGATTTGGCATTTGCTGTTGGAACTGTACCAGCTGCTGTTTTATTTTGCCTATCATTCGTTTTTTTTTTTTATAGAGTTTCTGGATTATGTGATCATAGTACAATAAAAGAATGTAAAAATAGACAAATTATATGTAAACATGGTATTCATAAGATCAAATACAAATGACTAGAAAGTACTTACTAGGTTGTCAAGACATTGCATCAATGTCAACGGTGTTGAGAAATATGAGATAACAGCGCATGAAATACCACTGTTAAATGGTTGGATTTGAAAAGCCAAACCACGGTCATATGCTCTAGAATTCATTCACTTCATAAGCTCAATTCTACTCAAAAGTGGATGATCGGTGTCTACGCATTACAATTTCGTTTGAACTTCCACTGATTAACCAGGATGAATTATATGAAATAAATGGGAGAGTGAATGTAGGTTCAAACTAGGTCCACTGACACTCTGACTTAATTTGACCCTGTTCTTGCTGTTGTGCTTGGTTCATTCATTCATGGTCGTTTCAAACTCTGCAACCTGATTGGTCCCCTTTTGTAAGTGCCATGACGACACTGGCTACTTGTATTCCTGAGCTGAGAAGTCTGCATTAATGTACGAGAAACCCTGGAACTCGTCCTGGTCCAGGTTAACAATCACTTCCTGGTCGGGAGGGGTCAGGACTGGAGGATGACGGGTGAAAAAACGGTCAAAGTTCTCTGCTTCTCGACCACACTGTGGAGAGGACGAGAGAAGAGAGGGATGGGAGGATGGAGATCCAAATAATAAACAAAAAAATTATGACAAAAAGTGATAAACATGGGAAAAGCAACATCGAGAGCCTTATATAGGAAGCGTAGAGAAAACAACTGAAACGGATTAAAACATTGAGATATTGCTGTAAAATACCCCATTGACAATAAGATCCAACACTTTCCAGTCAGGATTAACAAGATTTTGGATTAGCAAGATTAATTGAATATGAATACTAACTTCTAATGTTTTAATCCCATATATTTGTCCAATATAATACTGAAAACAAAAACTTAAATTCAACAAATGTTGAGGAAACATTTGTTTAATTAGGAGGTGGAAGATGTCTAGTTTCATTAGCGAAATCGATGGAGCGAGTGTGTGAGTGACATGCAGTGTTAGTGAAAAACACTCCACTTCACATCGGGCAGCACAGAGAAAAACCCATATCATGTATCCCTACATGATAACTACCATTATATCCACATACTGTAAAAACCATATAACTACTGTTATATCCCTACACGATAACTACCATTATATCCACATACTGTAAAAACCATATAACTACTGTTATATCCCTACACAATAACTACCATTATATCCACATACTGTAAAACCCATATGACTACTGTTATATCCCTACACAATAACTACCATTATATCCATATACTGTAAAACCCATATGACTCATACTGCTATATCCCTACACAATAACTACCATTATATCCACATACTGTAAAACCCATATGACTACTGTTATATCCCTACACAATAACTACCAATATATCCACATACCGTAAAACCCATATGACTACCGTTATATCCATGCACAATAACTACCATCATATCCACGTACTGTAACCACCACTAAAATTAAGTTCTGAAGTTCCTTCAAGATAAAGCAGTAGCAAACAGTTCTCTTAAAAAAAATAAATCAGGTTTTTACATAACATAGGCACTACAGAGCAGCTCTGGAGGTATAGTCTAAAACAACTTACCTTCACACCAGTGGTGTCTGATATGATATACATTCTGTGATGTATGAGATCTGGCAGGAATGCCTTAACAGCCCAGAACAGATAAAGTTTCACACCCGTATTACAGGTGAACACAGAACCACTGTGCTTTGAGGACTCAATTTTGGACCTGATTAGATACTATGCAGCTAAGCTACACATAAGATGAATGTTTAAAAAAAAAATAATAATAATAATATCACTGTATTTTAAAAAACAACAAATCCACTAATACATTTAGCTGTATTACCAGTTTTTGTTTTAAACTATAAAATCTTCATAGCAAAAAAAAAAAAAAAAAAAACTCCACCGAAATAATGATCTATATATAGATGTGGTGATTGTCTTGTCTCAGACACCACTGCAGCAAGTTAATGTGCATTTTCTATCAATTTCCACCAGATTTCAAGTTCAACTTCAAGTTCAGCTTTCTTTTTTTTTTTTTGCTAAGCTGCCTGACTGACACCAGCTTTGTGGTTTTAGCGCTGATAGTTTTTTACTCTTAACAGCTGTACCAGGTGAGATACAGGAACGGACATGCAGTACACCACAGAAACCCCCCCAGCACAGGCAGCGATGCGAAGATCAGAACAGACCAGCTATTGCTACATGTTACGTGGGCCGTGGTGGTAAACGCGTGGCCTTCTACGTGCGGAGCGACCCATGCAGAACAGAGAGCGGATGGCGTCTCTCCCCAAGCCTGCCGTCTACCTTCCCTCATCAGCTGCCCCGCTGACATGAGCTGATCACTCGGCGTTGCTCAGAGCACCAGTGGCCATCGCTACACTCAGATTCATCTGTGCAGCAGGTGTTTCTCGGTTTCGACTACTGTGCAGCTGATAATTGCGCGCGGTAAACGGTACAGTGCTTGCTCCATAACCATTTAAACCACTGCAACTGCGTCAACAAAGTAACCCTTTTCAGATTCTGCCAACAAATTTTTGATTACATTTCTGTAAACCAGAGGTCACTAACAGGCGGACCGCAGTCCGGATCTGGACCCGAACGCAGTCCTGTCCGGACCCAATCTCATTCCTGATTAACTCTGCAAATTTCTATTTCCGTGGTCCGCAACCAACGGATCTCGGTCCGGATACGGACCCAAATGCCATCCCATCTGAACCCAGAATAAATTGTTAAAAATATATTTTTTTATTTTGACGGGAGAATTAATTTTAAACCGGAGCATTTATTTCAGGGCTATTGAAGAAACACTCCGTCACGAGTGTTACGCCCCCCTTGACCACAGGTCAGAGTTATCTGCCAAATTTGGCCCGCAGAAAAATATAGTTGATTAGCCCTGCTGTAAACGTTTCTGCAAACGTACCTCAAAATTATTGTGCACAGAACTGTAGTTTAAACACTGACTTTTTTTTTTTTTTTTTTTAAGAAAAGTACTGGTGTTTTCAGTCGCAGGAATCAAATCAAAAATTTGATTGCTACACTGTAGAGAACCTAGAGCTACCCATCACTGAACAAATCTATCCAGACACAAGAATCAGTGTGCCAATCACTCAAATATCTGTTAGCAACAAAAGTAGCAGAAGGGGCATATCACTTACTGCTTTGGGTTTAAATGGAGGTTGAACCTCTTTGTTCTGCAGTTTCTCCCAGTCCATGTAACGGAAGAACGCGTGCTCCTTAATGTCTCTCTCCCCCTCTGGACCACACCCCAAACGCTTGCCTGGATGTTTGGTCATCAGCTGAAACCCACAAACAACAGATCAAGAGGAAGCACGTGTGCAGGGTGTGTGTGTGTGTGTGTGTGTGTGTGTGTGTGTAAAAATTAATCAGAGGTCTTCGTGAACGTTTGATATGTAGGTGTACATGTGTACATGTGTGTAGTGTGTGCGTGCGTGTGTAGGTAATTGTGTGCGAGTGAGTGAATGGATGTGTGTGTGTGTGTGTACACCTACACCCTTGCATATGGCCACTGCCTCTTTAGACATGGATTTAGGGTAGGACACGTGGTGCTCCATGATAGACTGGAAAAGCTCGTCTTCATCTTCGCCATCGAACGGAGGCTGTGGAGAAGAAGGGCTAATTAAAGTCATTATTATTCATTCATCTGCACTGCTTTAGCAAAAAACTATGAAGGCACGGGCTAATTTGGAACACTGGATAATTTCCATACAGTAATTATACGTCTGCAGTTTTTGTACTGATGCGTGTTGAGTTTGGCATTATTGTACCTGTCCTGCTAACATCTCATACAGAAGAACACCATAGGCCCACCAGTCCACTGACTTGCCGTAGGGTTGATAGGCAATTATCTGCAAAGGAGAACATTGAGATAATCTCTTACATCACACATACTCACACACACATTAAAGTGCCTTATCTAACATTAAACACAACTTAAAATGTGTTCATTTACACAGTGCATACACATTAAAAGCCGTTTAAAAATCTAATAAAATACAACATAAGTTTTTGATTTCATGTACATGTGTGGACCAGATGGAGCTTTGAGCTATGCTGTTCCCTTTAAGAACACCCTCATTAGCACTTCGTGAAACCACACAAGCACTGGGACGGCAAGGAAAACACTCACAAAATGTTTTACGACCATGTTCGTCATCTCTACTGGTTTAAAATGTATTTGTAGAACAATTGTTTTGTATTTTGATAAAATACATTTGTTTGCTTTCACTAAATGGCACTTGTGCTGTATTTATCTCGTGACAAAATACAAGCTTAAAATGTTTTTAAACTCGTTCATTAGGAAGAGAATTAATTTTCTTTCATTTATCAGAACAAGCATATGTGTATATGACTTATTGATGAACAAATGAAGCAAAGACAGCTAAGTGGAAACATTGATTTAAAGTTTCACTAATACACCATACCTCCATTAGCACAGTACACAGACCTACCCTATACCTCCATTAGCACAGTACACAGACCTACCCTATACCTCCATTAGCACAGTACACAGACCTACCCTATACCTCCATTAGCACAGTATTCTGTCCTACACCGTACCTCCATTTACACAGTACACCATCTCTCTCTCTCTCTCTCTCTCTCTCTCTCTCTCTCTCTCTCTCTCTCTCTCTCTCTCTCTCTCTCTCTCTCTCTCTCTCTCTCTCTCTCTCTCTCTCTCTCTCTCTCTCTCTCTCTCTCTCTCTCTCTCTCTCTCTCTCTCTCTCTCTCTCTCTCTCTCTCACCTCAGGGGCAATGTAATCTGGAGTTCCACAGAATGTTTTCGTGTTCGTGCCGTCAAACATGTTCTCTTTGCACATCCCAAAATCGGCGATCTTAATGTGGCCCTCCGAATCCAACATCACATTATCCAACTTCAGGTCTCTACAGAGGAACAGAAGAGAGATGATAGAACCGCAAGTCATGACTACTGTTCCCAACACAATCACCAATTAAAAGTACTTTAAGGAATTATTTACAGCAGTCTTGGTATGAAGGCAATAGTATATCCTACTATTTAAATGTTGAAGGTATTTAAAAATGGTGGCATGCCAGACAGAAAAAAAACACACACACAGAGAGAGAGAGAGAGAGAGAGAGAGAGAGAGAGAGAGAGAGAGAGAGAGAGAGAGAGAGAGAGAGAGAGAGAGAGAGAGAGAGAGAGAGAGAGAGAGAGAGAGAGAGAGAGAGATTTGTACTGATACTGTAATTTGGCAGTATTCTGTATTTGTTCCAAATGAAGCGAGAGCCAGCCAACCTTGATGAACCAATATTTCAGATTTATCACAAAACAGTCACAGCCAAATATTGGAAATACGTGGAACACACATTAGCATCTGAAAATTAAGCCCAATTTACTTGTCTCACAAATGCAGTCAACATCATAAAGCCGCATGTCTGCTTCTGGAAGACTACAACGCCACTGCCCCAACTAAAGTAACAGGTGCTTTTGCCAAATCAACTAGTGGTTAGAAAACTACTAAATTAGTGGTTACAAAATATCTTTTAAAATAAATGGTGTCGTTTCACATGGTCAAAAAACATATATTTGAAAGCTGTGATCCAAACACTTGATTGCCAGCGTGAAGTATCTCATAGGAAATACTTTTAGAAAACAACCATCCCGCATAACAAAGCTCGACAAGATGTACACGTGCTGATGTTCACAACAGATATGTGATCATCAGTGAACACGACACCATAGAGGCATGGCTAAATATTTTAAGCATGGCACAAATTTTGTTTTTTAGTTTGCTGCCTCAGTTTTTTGAAAACCTTTTGTCAGATGTTTATATGACATAATGAAGTACAATTATAAGAATTCCTTTAAAACAACCTTTTTATTGATCAAAACATCCAGTTAAAACAAGGACTTAATATTTACAGTGTTGACTCTTCTTTAAGACTTCTGTTATTCACCTTGACATGCTGGATATCAGCTTCTGAGCAAAACCTTGAGTGATGGCAGCCCACGCTTGCCTAATCAGTGCTTGGAATTGATCAGAGTTTCTGGGTTTTTGTTTGTCCACCTTCTTTTTGAGGATTGACAACAGGTTCTCAGTGGGATTGCGATCTGGGGAGTTTTTTGGCTATGGACCCAAAATCTCAATGTTTTGTTCCCTGAGCCTCTTGGTCATCACTTTTGCCTTGCAACATGGTGCTCCATCATGCTGGAAACACCATTGTTCATGTCCAAACTCCTTTTGGATCGCTGGGAGAACGGTCCTGATGCTTGCTTATACAGTGCAGTTTTTGCATATGCCTGTACACAAATATTTTTTATAAGACTGCAATTTTTTTTGATTTGCACATTGCTTACTGGTGTAACTAAATAAATGTATATAATCACTTAAGAAGTAAACAGTCGGATTTTAAACAGACGATAGCATTGGGGCTCTGACCAGGCAATAATGCAGCCTTTTCTTGAACAGGTGCAAGCAATCCCACACGTATGTTTTACAAGTCAGTCAGTGCTACATTAAAATCTGTTGCAATCATGAACATTTGACTTGAGAAAATGAAGTTTCAGCTCTTCTATATATATGTGTAAGCTGTACAGTGATGATATATTGACGATGTCAGGCGAACAAACACAATAAAAGCTGGGATTCTGCTCAGATAGCAAACATGGGCCTAATCTGGGCCACTTTTGGTACTTACGGCTCAGTTACGGCCCAAGTATCATATGGGCCCGATATGGGCCAAATATCATGAGTCGGGCTAGACATGTGCTGTGGCAAATGTCATATGGGCTGTACAGAACTGTACAGAAGCGTATTGCTACCAAGAATGTAAAAAAATATATTTCTTCAGCATGTTGTCATTACGAGAACTTATGTCGTTAAATCGACATAACTACACCGAGGTAAAGTTGGTTTCACGTTCCCATATTCAGAATTCTTTCTACTTTAAGACGGTATCAGCAAAAGTACCAAAATAAACCAGAACAAACACCTACAACTTTGTTTACTTCAGGAATGTATTTTAAATCGCATTGACAACGTGTTATTTTGAATGTACTAAAGTCACCGCGACAACGCCAAAGGCACCGTCTACAAACAGTGACAGTCACAGAGTCCACAGATAACTGCGCACCATAAGACACCAAAGGAAGCAAGTTGTATTAAAATTCATGATGTACAGCAGCTTATAAATGGGTATTTATACCTTGCACCAATTTGTAGTGGTCAGTTTTTGTCTAAAAATTTCAATAGCTTTTATGATGGAGAGGTCCATCATAAGAGCATGAAACAAGTTGTATTACATTAAGTGCATCCTAAACAATTTAGACCACTACAAATTACAATGCTCTGTGGAGTCTGTGACCGCCACTTGCATCCTCATTAAAGTAATTTGTAGACGGTGCCTTTGACGTTGTCATGGTGACTTTTGTACATTCACAATAACATGTCAACGATTTAAAACACGTGTAGCCTATTCCTGAAGTAAAGTTGTAGGTGCGGATTGGTACAAGACGAGAACTCCATACAGTGCGGTCGTGAACGCTTCTTGACCGATCAAATATCGCGGGAACTACATAGTCGGAGATATAAATAAATAAAGCGAGAGAACTACCGAGGACTACATAAGGGAAGTAAACTTAGCATATTATGATGCAGAAAAACAATCGGCAGTCTAATTATGTTTACTACAAGTCTGACAGAGAATAAAGAAAGCATGCAGACTTGATGAAGTCCATACGAGCCCCGTTACGGTTTTTTGAAAACTGCCACCGTTATTAGCCAACATTAAGCTAACGTAGTTGTGTACAACTGGTCATGGAATCAAGCCACTTTATATCTGCTGTAATAAAATCTATAGTCTAAAATTTCAGACGATTATTATCTCTAAACTTTGAAAAGAAACATTAAACATTTTAAAATGGCTAGTTAGCATAAAACCGCTAGCCCTTGGGGCAGTCATGGTCCTGTGGAAGGGAACTGGTCTTGTGACCAGAGGGTCGTGGGTTCGATTCCCAGACCTGAGGCCATGACTGAGGTGCCCTTGAGCAAGGCACCTAACCCCAACTGCTCCTCGGGCGCCGGGCTAGGGCTGCCCACCGCTCTGGGCATGTGTGATCCACAGCCCCCTAGTAATCACTAGTGTGTGTGTGCGTGTGTGTGTTCTAACTGCACAGATGAGTTAAAAGCGGAGGACAAATTTCGATTGCGGTGTAAAAATCACAATTGACAAAATATGGCACGCACATTTTTTTTTGGATAATGCTAGCTATAGGCTAATGATAGCCATGTGCGTGTGAACACGGTCAAATGCGTGTGTCTCACGCTCAATGCGTGAGAGTTGGCAACCCTGCTTACAGAATGTTGCTAAATTAGTGTCCCTTTCTTGGCCATTGATATCGTGGTGGTTACGAATCTGACTACACCTCTTGTGCCGCAGCACGCGACTAAATCTTGGCAAGAGGGAGAGATGGTTACAGTGGGCACAGGATTGAAACCAGACACGCATTTCTCCACAGCGGTGGAAGAGTGAGAAAAGGAAGACGAACACTACACCCTGCACGAACAAGCAGCCGACGGCAGCAGACTGGAGATGACCGCAGAGAAGCATCAGAGGTTTCTGCTTATTGTCGTGAGTCTGTAACCCATGGAGACGACGACTCGCTGATATGGTGAAAAGTTAATTAAACGCACTTTATCAAAGATGTTAACCAGAACGTACTCTCGCACTTGTGCCCACTGTCCAAGCAGTTGTTCAGCAAAGCATTCAATATTCTTGTCCCCGTGTGTAACTTGTTCAAGCCTGACAGTTTTCCCGAATGAAAAACCTTGAAAAACCCTTGAAAAACCTACCACAGCGTTTCCTCATCAAACTGTTCTGTGTTCACGCCACAAACGCTCATGGTTTGGCTTGTTAAATCCTGCATGTTTTCGTGTAGACATTTTTCAGCGAGAGAATAAACCCATCAAAACGAATGGCTAAATAGCATAAGCCCCCTTGGTAATACCGTATACCAAGTATCATGGCATGGTAAGGGAAATATTGCCCAACCACTATATTTCCAGCAAACCCTTTCACCAAAATATGTCTCACTCTCTCCTGACACAATTCACTACTGGTAAAAATAACGTTCGGTATATACACACACACACACACACACACCCATCTGCGGCAGCACTGAACTCAATACATTCACCTGAATTACTCTTCCTTGGCCCATTTAAGGGATGTTCTGGTTCTAGAAGTTAGAAAGTTGACACATATGCAACAGTATTTGGTCCATCAGTACCTCTTCTTCCCTATAGTTAGGATTGGTCTTCCATGCCAAATTTTACCAATGGTCAAAATGGCACTTGGAAGGTTTGGCTAGAAATCACTTCAACATGACCCAAAGGTAATTATCCATCTCTGCAAACAGAGACAAGGTCACTCACCTGTAGATAATGCCTTTTGAATGAAGGAAGAATAGACCAATAGCAATCTCTGCAGCATAAAACCTACACTCGCACGCACGCACGCACGCACGCACACACACACACACACACACACACACACACACACACACACACACACACACACACACACACACACACACACACACACACACACACACACACACACACAAAAAACACCAGATAAACATGATTGAATTGATGTACTACCCTCTTTTTTATAAAGCAGGGGGATTGAGGCTCGCAGTGAGGTATTAGACTTGGGCAGGGCCGGCCCTTCCATTAGGCGACATAGGCAAATGCTAGAGGCGCCGTCTGTCCAGGGGGGCGCTCGCGTGAATGCGTTTTTTTTTTTTTTTTTTTTTACAAATGAACAATTAATAAATGTGAAAACAAGCAAAGTCCATATAATCATAATTTAATGGTTTAATACTGTCATTATACCGCTCAGTCCTAGTAGGTGCTATGATTAGCTTAGCTCAGCAAGTTTTAAAATAAATATATATTAAAACACACATATGCTCCTCTGTTCATTTCAGAGGCACTTTTGAAATAATAATATTGCAGTAGGCAAATTGCCCTGATTTGCACTGGTGGTTTTTATTTATTTATTATTAATATTTAAAAGTTGTTCTCTGCACTACCTTATGTAAAATAATTGTAAAATATTATTTGTGCAACACCTTTATATTTATTTATTGTCATATGGTAATATTTATAACTCATTTTCTTTTTATTTGTTTTTTTAATACTGAAACAATGAACCCGATGATTGATGATGCAGGGGGCACCAAACTAAATCTCACCTAGGGGACCACATTGGTCAGGGCCGGCTCTGGACTTGGGTTTGGACTGAGGTTAAAGTCTGCATCATATACATTCTTTAAGTGTCGTACATGTTAAAAATATAACAGCCCACTATTCATTTGAAGTGTCAAAATGAGTGAAATCACTTACACTGCATGGGGTTCCTTAAATTTACCCACTTGCTGTATTTGGTACATCAGATCTCCACCATTAATGTACTCCATCACAAAATAGAGACGGTCCTACACAAACACACATACCAACACACACACACACACACACACACACACACACACACACACACACACACACATTAATGTACTCCATCACAAAATAGAAACGGTCCTACACAAACACACATACCAACACACACACACACACACACACACACACACACACACACACACACACACATTAATGTACTCCATCTCAAAATAGAGATGGTCCTACACAAACACACACACACATTAATGTACTCCATCACAAAATAGAGATGGTCCTACACAAACACACACACACACACACACACACACACACACACACACACACACACACACACACACACACACACACCTGTGAAAAACTGAAGAAAAAACAAAAGGAATATCAGAATAAAGGTGCATTTGCAAGATGCCAGTGTGACCTGAAAGAAAAGGCAGTGTGTGTGTTTGTGTGTGTGTGTGTGTGTGGTGTGTGAGAGAATGTATGTGGTGTGTGTGTGTGTGACAGAGAATGTGGTGTGTGGTGTGAGAGAGAGAATGTGGTGTGTGTGTGTGTGTGTGTGTGTGTGTGAGTTGTACCATAGTCTGAAAGCAGGAGTGCAGCTGTGTGAGGAAAGGAGGTTTTCCTGAGAGCGCGAGCACTCTCTTCTCCACCATGGTGCACTCCACATCATCATCCTGGATCACCACGTCCTTCTTCAGGATCTTCACCGCGTACAGCTCGTCTGTTCCCTTCCTCTCCGCCAGCATCACCTACACACAGCGCCGCCGCACACCCAGAAACGTCGACTGGTCCGTAACCCAAGGGACCAAATAACTAGTGCGGTGTTCTGGAAGCCTGTGTGTGTGTGTGTGTGTGTGTGTTACCTTGCCAAAGCTGCCTTTACCCAGCACCATGACGAAGTTGAAATCGGAGAGTTTAACACGATCCTGGTTGCCATTGGCATCATATTTGGAGATATCATTGGAAGAGGAGCTGTCTGTATTCTTATTGCCTGGACCAATCCGAGCTCTCTGAAAGAAGCAACAGAGAAGAAAATCAAACGTTATGCAAATACTAGGGCAGAGGAGTGAAAGAAACAGCATCAACAACACGATGGCGCATGAAGCTTCTTCAGAAGAAGTTACAATGCATCTGCAACAGAAAGGTGTGCTTCATTTATACAACCGTAAGGAAATGTCAGCAATTTCTCAGCCTCATATTATACCAGCCAATTAAAAACGGACTCAACGAAAATGCGAGAAATGAGAGAGTATGAAAAAAACCAAGCAGTGACACCGAGCGGTAACCTCAAACTTCTGTCGTAGTTCGTCATTGCCTTCCTCGCTATCTGGGTGGACTGGAACATTGAAGTATTCTCCTTCTTCTTGGCCCAACAACTTATACCTATCGTACAAACACACATACACTCCAATTTGTCTTCTATACGTAAAATAGGCTTCTGTGCCTTAAGCAAGATGATCTGCAAACTCTATAATAGTTTTATGGTGTCCCTGACCAGCCACTGACTCCTTGTTTCTGAAGCTCAGAGATGCCGAAGGAGAGAGCTCCCATGAAGTCATTCCTACTGGTCAGATCCCAGTCCCACACCTCTACGGACAAACGCCGGTCTTTGTCGGCCTCCCGCAGGTTGCTAAACACATGCGCGCACACACACACACACACACACACACACACACACACACACACAGTAAAATCACTGCACATAATACACAAACATGACCATAAACAATTTTCACGTTTTTTTTTTTTTCATTTTTTGTGACGTACAAGGTGAAGCTTTCATTCCAGGTGGGGTTGAGGGAGCACTTGATTGTTTTGGTCTTCTGCTTGCTCTCATTCTTGGGGTCAGGAATAAGTTTGAGCTTCACATATGGATCTGACAAGCCATTAGGGTCCATGGGCACCAGGTTGCGAGCTTCCTTAACTGGTCCAAGAAAGAAAATATAGAAAGAAAACAAACTGCAAACTCAATTTATTATTTTTTTTAACATAGAACTCACGCCTCTGAATCTATGGGCAATCACATATAGGCCATGCATGAATATTCTAGTTATTGTCTATGAGGTTAAGTTTGTCATGAATATTCCAGAGACATTAAATCAGCATTAGATAAAGCTGTTTAGCAACTGCAGGTGTTGCTAACGTAAATAGTTAATTTCACCTCCTGACAGAGGTAAATAGTTCACATTAGGGCGGTGTTCACGTTACAGGCTTCACGGCCTGAAGTCTTACGCTTGTGTGGCTGTACACGTTGATGGTCATCACCAAAATACCACCAGAGTGTCTTGGAAAGTAAATTTTCCCCAAGAGTATTCATAAAATACTTTCAACAAGCTCCAGTTTTTTCAGTAAGTCAGGAAACTAGGAGGCAGTCCAAACCATATGTCAGGAATGAATTACAGAAAGATGTATACAAAGCACCAAGTGTGCAGGACTTTGGGTAAGGAGCTTTAAGTTATAAGAGGAAGGAGTGAACGTCAGGGTCCAACTGTCTGGGGGAGGGGTTTAGGTTTTTATAGGTGGTAGTGGACTTCAGGAGTTCAACTATTTGTACAACTTGGCAAATCAGCAGCTTTTCAGGGTGAATTCTCTCTCTCCACCCTTTTCTTGAGACCTATAGAGCTTCCTAGAATTTTTTTGAGCTATCTGGAATTTGTTGAATTAAATTGTGAAACTAATGTGACAAAAAGTACTTCAACTTTTTAAACCGTGACTAACTCCTAGACAAAACATTAGAGTCCAAGTAACTGAAATTCTTGTGAAACTAGGACTTTAATGCTCTGTACTTACAGACTCTGAATCAGCAGCAAAGTTGTTGCTATCTTGTCGAGTACAGATAACGGCGTATGCTGCAGTACTAATTGTACAGGGAAAGGCTGTCGGTGGCATCACGCCCAGTTTGACTTCTGCTTAATAATCTGCCCCTCGGCAAAGCAAGAACACTGAGCCACGATAACGTCTTGCGCTTTGATCACAGCAAACGGGCACATCTGCCTAATAGGAATCGAGTTTAACTTGTCGTGGCGCTCAGTTTGAGGTCAGTAATTTCCCCACCCATGAGGTATCGTCTTTTGGATTTAAGCCCATCTGTTTGATGTATGGTTCGAGTTAACGCTGCAGGTTTAGCCACAGTTTTGGAAGAAAGTCGAGTGTGTGTGAACATGTAAACACTTGCCTGCCACTCTGCATGGACGTTACCAACTGAATGTAACGTAAGCAGAGCCGGAGTGGCTAATCGGGAGATTCGGGAGGATTCCCGATGGGCCGGCTCATGTCAATCTCTAGTTTGGGCCGATTGGGAGGGAAAAATAAGTCTGGGCCGGATTTGGGCATGAAACTCCCGGGCTGAAAAAGTGGCCCACTCCGGCCCTGAACGTATGTAATGTAATAATCCTTATGTCTGAAACTGTCTAGAGTTTGCATTTAGTTTGGAAGTATTATGGCAAAGTTAGCACAGTCTTCTCATTGTTCCACTGGTTTAACTTCAGTTTAGCTGCAGTCGAGAGGGGTTTGACGGTAGATCCGTTTCTAGCGAGTATGTATGAAGGAACTGCTCCAGCATACGCTGGCTTAACTTCTAAATGAGCAGCCGATGGCATGGTGGGTGTGTGAGTGGGCAGGGAGTGTGTGGGTAGGAGAGAGGGAGGGAAGACAAGAAAAGAAAGAAGGATGTGGGCCAAACATTGGGTAATTGATTTTCGTGATTTTATTTATTTTCGAGAAGACCGTTTTTGCATCGGGGCCTGTGATGTGCACTCCCTTATACATACACGTCATTCACATTCATCAGTTTCTCCATTTAAACGTCTGAATGTGTTTTTAATTAGGCATTATATGCTTTAATACTTTAAAATGGATTGCAATTTTCTCTAAAATGCCAAACAAATGTTTCTGTGTTCAGGACAATAACGCATGTTATATGTTAAAATTATTTCCTCCCATCATAGGCTATAAAACGTCTGCTCACACATGCATCAGAACATTGCGTTAGGAAATCTGATTAGATTTCAGCTACTGTTCATATAAGATATATATTGTATTGGTATGTACTGGTGTATTGGTATGTGCTGGTATATTTGTAAAGCCAAAATAGAGACTTTTACTAAAAATGGTAAGCAAGGGCACCATTTATCTTTAACATGTAAAGATCAGCGAGGTACATAACCAGTCTGATTGTGCATCATTTGTATGCAAATTTACATTTTAAACAGATTGCGTGGGCAAAGGTTGCTGGTGGCAAAGGGTTTGGGTTTCATCAGGAAAACGCTTCCGAGCTGAAGCGTTCCTCGTCTGACCTCAGAGCAACGACTGGGGCGAACGATCTAATCTACGTGGTGGGCTTCCTGTGTCAGCCCGTAACCTTGGCTACTGTTATTAAGTGCTGCTGTAGAGCAAAGTGTTTAATCCCCGAGTCGTCAGACAGCTTCCCACTACAGCTAAGTGTGTTCTCAACATCCCTCCAGCTCCGGGTGTCTTAGGAAGATAAAAAGAAAAGAAGGATGGAACATACCAAACACAAATGAAAAGTGGGGGAAAAAACCCAACAAATTTCGTAGTACTAAAACATTCAAGGACAGGAGGTTGTGGGGTTTGAGAAGAAGTCGCGAAGTCCCGAGTCACTAGAATGTGAGGGGTCGGAGAAATGCTCGAGAACCAGAATTGGCGACCGCTGTTCAAGATTCATACCCTTCCCATGAGCTTTGAACCCCTTTTGGGGCCATCAGGCAGACACAGGACTAGGTTATCCCAGTCACCACTGAGGTCATGACTCTCCATCATCAGTGGCACTTGGCAACACACTATTAGATTACTGACATCGCCATCAATCATATAATCATATAAACAATCATATATGCCACCTCTTTACCTAACGCTAGTGCAAACCAGTCAACAGTAGAGAAATGCCAGAAATCCCACTGTGCGCTGCTATTGGGTGACTCCCGCCTGTCTGTCAGACACAGAGGGCGGGGTCTCAGTGCCGTAGCAACGTGTGATGGGGCGGATCCACTGGCTCCGCTTTGGAAGAGAGAGACTACTAATCTGAGCTTAAGGATTTACTACAAATTCAGAGGTCTAATGCAAACCATTAATCAGAAAATAATATCACAAACAAGTGTGTGTGTGTGTGTGTGTGTGTGTGTGTGTGTGTGTGTGTGTAATGAGGGTCACTCACTGGTTACTGCAAGTGTGCTGTCTTTTATGTCAGCGCAGATATGCAGACGTCCTCTTCTTTCCGTATGATCCGTCCCACAGAGGCTTGGAACATTGGTCACGCACCGCTTATGAATATTCATCATGCAGTCTGCATAAACACATGCACATTAAAATCCATAGCATTACACACACACCTACATTCTAGCTGCAGCAATGTGTTAGCTACACAGCTAACACAGCAAAACAGTTTTCAAATACAAAATTATGAAGGTATAAATTTGTGCTAAATATCAGTCATCCTGAAGTTTAATCCATGAAGTATGTGGATTTCAGTAAAAGTGAAATATGAGCCACAGTCCCCTACTGGAAATATGAAATCAGCCACTAGAGAGCACTGCATACAGATGCAACTGGGATGTGTGTTTCTGTCTATGTATTTAGATGTGTGTATGTGTGTGTGTGTGTGTGTGTGTGTGTGTGTATTCACTCACTGTCACATTTCATCCCTTGATGTATGAGTCCATAAAGCAGAGATCCACAGTGGTCACAGAATGTTGGACTGGAGTATGTGTGCACCTTAAATTTGTGTTTACTACGGGGATCCTGTAACATACCCATGCATGTGCATGCACGCACACGCGCACGCACACACACACACACACACACACACACATTTGTGAATTAGTGCACACATGCCCATCCACAAAGGCACCAACACCAAGTGCAACCTCTTACACACATGAATGATCATATGGACTCGGGTCTGCAGTTCAGACATCCAGTAAACTCACTCAGTAACTCCATTAACCCCATTAACGGGGCCCCTTTTGCCTTTGAACCCACCGGTTCAGGCCAGACTTCAAGTCGCACCATCAGAAACCTTAACAGCGCCTCGACGGCGTTCGCACTGGCATGTAAAGGAGCGCACCACGGAAACCATCTGCAGTCCGACAGCCAATCAGAATCTCCACAGCTTCCCTCGTACCACACAGGAAATGAAAGGCTGCAGCTGGTAGTAAGAGAGGTGCCTCTGGGTGGCGAGGACACGCGAAGCAGCGTGCTCGTGTCGTGCATGTGCACACGCTCGAAAGGCCGGCCGTCTGGTGCAGACACAGCCGTGTTCAGGAAGTGTTTCTTTTTTTGTTTTTTTTTAATCCGTGCGAGTGTGTGTGCGCGCACACACCCACACTTTCATGTCGAGAGGAAACAGTTATAAATAGACATTAGAGAAAAGAAAGATCTCCCTCCCATGTGTGAGAGAGTGTGGGTGTGTATGTTGAGCGTGTGTGTGAGTATCTGTTACAAGGACATATACAAAATAAACAATAATATACACTTTATAATAAGAACTTCCACAGAAAATCTATTAGAATGAATCTTTAATCAGCACTTAATCAGCAGATAGAAGAACTATTTAAACTGCTTACTGAGCCAATTCCTTGTATTTTTGTATGCTATGCATGTAACTCGAGTTGTCTCCTTGTGGAGAACATTTTTATTTGAGAAAATCTGGGTCAACTGGGTCATAATTCCCTGTTTAGCTCTGAGAATGCTTAGCTAAAGTAAGGATGTGAAACGCCAGTGAAGTTCTAAAAGAAGGGGCTGCAGAGTGTGTTGTGTTGGTCAGGAGGAGATGACTTTTATATCTGCAGAGGAAGTGTGTGTTTGAGGAAGAAGGGAGAGAGAAACATGGGGGTGGACGAAGACTTACATCTGAAGCAGGTCCCTTGTCAGCTCCGGGACAGGAGAACGTGACAAACTCATGGCAGCGTTTGTGTACCACAAAGCAGCAGACTACAGAGAGAGAGAGAGAGAGAGAGAGAGAGAGAGAGAGAGAGAGAGAGAGAGAGAGAGAGAGAGAGAGGGGAGAGAGAGAGAGAGACCATAAACAAATATTCACAGTAGTCTCTCATGTCATTTGTGTACTTCAGACTCTGTATCCACCAATTACACGCTGTGCATCCACAACTGTTCTAATCTTAGCGGGTGGAGATAAGCGTGGACGGACAGTGACGCGTTGCCAATCCACAGAAGCTTTGCACGCAACAAACCTCAAATTTCCAGACAAATTCTGTCAGATGCTGTGGGTGGGTAACCAAACACTGATTAGCTTGTATTAGACTTATTGTAGAGCTTGTATTATTTACTTTCTGTCTGACCCTGATGTGCAATGTAATTACTGCCTGTTTGCAGTTCCATCTAAAACATGGAATATTAATATTACAGGCTCTAGGAAAAAGTAATCAAAAACAAATAAAACCTTCTGATGAGAATAGCTCAAATCGTTCGACGTGATCCTCCAAACACTATGTTCAAGGACAAGGGTGTTGTTATACGTGCTCATGCAGGCATAATCAGACAATTTTTCTGTATTTTTTCCAGAAGGACATGAAGGCCATCTAAGGCGGGACCTTTGAGAGGTCCTTTCAGGACCAGCTCAGTGGAAGGTCCAATAGGAAACGCTGTTCAGCGCATATCATTAAAAGGCTGCAGCAGATACGCCGCCTTCTTGGCGGGGCCCTCGACGAGGGGATTGTGAAATGAGCAGGAAGCGGCTTGTATCTCGTAAAGACAGGAGGATGAATGATTGCATCGTGGAGGTACTTTCTCAAGAAGCGTTATGAATGACTGGCATGACGCTGCAGTGTTCTATGAAGAAAAAAGGTCCCTTTTTGATGAGATTGCAAACACACTCTGTGTGTGTGTGTGTGTGTGTGTGTGTGTGTGTGGGTGGGTTGTAAGTGTGTGCACACCGTGAACTAGCGGCGTGTCTGGAGCAGGGATCACCCGGCTCCGAGTCAGGGTACCGCAGCTCTAAGGAATCTAGCTCGGCGCACGCCCCGACACGCTGCATCCGGAATGTTCTGGTCGAGGAGGGGAAGACTGCAGTCACAGCTGGCTCGCTCCCATCTCCTGGAGTAACCCCCCCCCCCCTCCTCCGTACACACTCCCAGGCACGACATACACGACCAGACACGAAAACAGGGCCTCCTGCCAGATGTTCAGTGACTACTGGTGTTCAAATCGCAGGGAATCTCCTGTATTAATTATTCATCGACTGATTAAACATGCATCGCTCGGGCAAATTATTAATGGCTTCGACACCTCCGCAGCAAATGAGCAAATCAGTGACTGTATAGGGACGTGTGTTTTGTGTGAACTCCGACACACGCGTGTACAAACAAGTGCTCCACTAAAGACCTTGCAGAACCTGAGAGACCAGTAAGACGCAAGAAGCCACACTTGTGCGCATATTCAGTCCCCCATATCGAAACAAACCGGCCAATTGAGTTGAGTGGACTATTAGAAACATGGGCGCGTGGCCCTTTTTGCGTACGGGTGTCTCCCTCCCTACGTCCCACAGAACCGCTCCAGAAGGGTCCCACTGCAGTCCGTCAGCTGTTGCCTAGCAACACAACCTAAGGGTTAAATAGGCTGTAACCACCCACTCCTCTAAACGAGAACGATAACATCCAGGCTCACGCGCACATATGCGCAGGCACGACGCGGCAAGCGAGTCACGGAGTTCGAGACGGGCATCTGAGGAGGCTCGTCACCGCATGAAGACGGGAGGAATTCATCGGTAATCCTCACACCACAATCTGAAGCAGGCCGGCTTAGATCTGTCTGTCAACACTTAGAATTATGCATTATTTATAATCCCATGCTCTTTTGTACAACCCCCCCACCCCACCCCACATGCACACCCACACATACACACACAAACAACAACAAATAGATGTAGAGGCCTATGTATACACACACACACACAGACACACACACAGATATTTTGTAATGTTACAATATTAATAATCCTGATATGTATTAAGACATTTCTGACAATCACATTAAAGGATTTTTGTTTATTAAAGGAATTTGTTTATTGACCATTGTTCGTCACAAGCGTTGAGTCTAGTGTGGACCTCACTCCTGCCTGGACTGGTATTTTTGTCTGGTTTGGATCCATTGTCCTACCAATTAAGCACAATGTTACTGGTTATTTCTCTCTTTCTGTTCATAATCACTCTGACTTCAGGTACCCTGTCTGGCCATTCCACCCAGACCCACATTTTGGCCACCTGCACCTCTGAAACAGAGCTCTGTCTAATGAGCACCACAACCCTAATTAAAAAGCTCTCTGTCGCTGTTGGATTTTGATTACAGTTGTGAGATGTCTCACGCTGGGAGCGAGGAAGTCCCAGCAGAGGGAAGTCCCAGACAGACCTGCCCCCGTCCCCAGACAGACCTGCCCCTGTTCCTCATGGACACATCTGCCTCAGAGGACACAGTCTCCCAGGTTCAGACGAGCCCAGAGTACCAGCCTCTGGAGGTCTGGTCTTTCTCTAGTCCAGAACACCAAACCCCGCGAGACCCACAGAGGCAGAAAGCTCCCATTGCCTAAAGGTTTTACAAAATTACCGAGAAGAAAGATGTCGTCAATGTACAAGTGGCTCTGAAGAAGAGGAGCAAATCAGCTCGGACTCAATTTCCAACATTCAGCCACCATATGTTAAATAAACGCACAAACGCATTTGGTTTCCTCATAGATACAGGAACACTAGAAGCGACCCTTACGTTTAAACCTTCCCCACTGTACAAGTTCACCAGTGTCCTTATAAAATATTTTACCTTTCATAATCACACATTTATCCAGTGTTATATGCCTTTATTGCGAAACTTTCATCTAGTAATCACACTAATGACTAACAACATCAAAACAAAAACAAAATAATTGACCATACTAGCATACAAATTCCCAACGTGCAAGTATTATTCAGCTGTATAAGGCATTTGCAAAAGAGGGAGGGCTGTATTGGCTAACACCTACAGTAATGCTAATAATCAGACAAATATGCTAATGACGACTGTATGCTAGGACACATATTGCAGTGGTCTCATGCCAGTGTGGCACATATGATGCTGTAGTTTATCCGTCGTACTGATAATGATGAATAATCACACAGGCCATCCGTGTCAGCACTGCCTAGTCAAAGTCTGAAAATAAACACACCACAGAGACGATTGTTCCAAATACTACAGATGATGCAACACGTTATGTCGAAGAGCCACTGAGAGGAAGCTCGAAATAAAGCATCAGCTGACCACGCGGTACGCGACGTGCAGCACACAGACGTGCCTGTCCACACTTCTTCACAATAATGACGCCGCTATCACGATTATGCCGCACGGTCACTACGGTTTCTTCCATAACCAGATTCGCCGCTGTGACCGGTGAGCTGTCGAGTTGTGCTACTTTGTTGAAAAATGCTTCCAGTTGTGCGTTTCCCAAAAATTGTAGCCTAACTCAGTATTATGACGCATTGTAATTATAAAATCAAGTACGTGCACTTTATGTATGGACAAGAGAAGCATGGATTTAAATCCATTATAGCTTCCTTATTAATATTTTACATGGGTAGCATATCTCGATAGGCTGATATCATACATCAAATAATGCTTCCCTTATCACATCATGCTTCCAGAACAGACCCATGCACGTGTTTGCTGACAAAAACCTAATAAAAAAGATAAGAAATTACTCACCTGAACGCAAACTCAACAGAAAGGGAGCATAGATTTATGAGCGTGGAAACTAATGACAAGCCTGTGGGTCTGTGCATGCGCAAAACTGCAAACTAGCACAACTCGATGCGAAGCGCAACTCGACAGAACACCGGAGTTGCCAAACACAGCTCTGGTCCGCCAGCTCTGCAGGCCGACCTGGGCGGTGGTCACGCTCACAACACCAAGGGTGTCATCTCCGAGAAAACGGCGTCCTATGGACGTCAGCCCATCTCACAGTCCTTTGGCGAGCTCCCGCCATTCTAAAATACCAAAATAATATTTGGCTTATGTTGTAAATCTGTCTTTGCTGAGAGGATGTCCATGTTCAAGGTGACCATTTTAGACCATTTTCTGTGACCAAAATGTATCTGCTTTAAAAGGATTAATCTGCCCATCCCTGATTTTCTGAAGTCCGCATCAGTCTAATCACTTACATTCTTTGTTCCATAATACTGCAGCCACTCCAACATCAGTATTAAAATACTGTGCAGACACCACAGTTAAGCAGTAATGTTACTGTGAGCATTAAATCAGCAGTTCAAGTACAAAATCATTAGAAGTTTAATGTCTAATTAAAAACCTTTCACTTCCTGCTATGAACAAAGTAATGTAGAGTAGAAGACATTACAGATTTTTGTAACCGCAGTAAAATGGAAGACTGTGATATAACTGACTACAAATGTGTGACCGAGAGCTAAATCACAGTCTCACTCTTCAGTGGTTTGTAGGGTCATAAGTGCAGCTTTTCATGCACAAACCTGGTTAGAATGACTGGAATTCCTCCGTTCCCCAGTGAAGCTACAGGTGGTCATGCAATCAGGAATCTGGAACATGTGCCAAGTATTTGAAAATAACACACTCAATAGGATTCACTGGATACGCTCTCTCCTGCCGATAGGGGAAGGAAAGAAAAACAAACAAACAACCCCCCCCCCCCCCCCCCCCCCACAACCTCTACAACAACTGCAAAAACTCCTTAGAGGCAGTACTGTGCCCGAAAGGCAAAAGTACTTGTGTAAACAGACAGTGCTGATTCAAAATGATTCAGATCATCTGTATATTACTGAAAACTAAGATGCAATAAAACAAAACCTGAGCCTTCAGCTGAAGAATAAGCTTATGAAGTGTCAGACCCACAGGACTGCAGAGGCACAAGGCGCACGTGTGCGTGTGTACGGGTTCACGTGTTGTTTATGGGTTTTACGTGCACACCCATCCGTGATGCATTCCTGCCGAAGACCCTGCACTAGCATTTCCCTTTTCCCTCCAAAACTCACACCACCCCCCCCCCCCCCCCCCCCCCCCCCCGCTCCTCCTCGTGTCGGGGCCTGCGCTATCGTGCTCTAGGCACATTTCCTGGTAAAACCGTGGGATGAACAGGATTTTATCAGCTGCTGGTGTCACTGGTGGTCATGCAGTACATCGGTTTCCTTTCGGAATTCAATGGCAGACATTTTAATTACCCATCAGTATTAATGCAGATACCCCAAGATGTGGATTTTTAAGATATTTTATCCAAAATATTCCATTCTGCACTATGACAAGATAACCTTTTCGGCCACTCAGAATTACATTTTTAAGCGGCGAGTTAATAGTGCGCATGAGTTTTGGCAGTGTTCACACTTGTACTGCTTCAGGTATTATGTTGGAACAGAGCAAAGAGAGAAAAAACCTGGCTAGCTGCCCAGTGATGCGGCTGAATCCTGAGCAGGCCTGACACAGACATTTGCCAGTTAAATGAAATGGTTAAAAAAAAAAAAAAAAAAAAAACGGTCACATACGAGCACGCTAACTAATCTCGGTGAGGCAAGAGTAGCCCCAACATCGCACCGCTCCATACCCACCGAGCTGCTGCAACACAGCTACGGAGGACGGCAGTTAAGCCTCTGCATACACACACACACACGTGCTTGCACGAGTCTCCAGAAATTAGTCAATGATCAACCTTGTGTTATGTGTTGACACAGTGTCCTGAGAGCAGTTCTGCTAATGCAGCACACTTGAGATTTAAGGCTTCTGCACCGAAACAGGATGCAGGACTGTGTCCTTAAGACTGGACAAGCACTAACAATGCACACATATCTGGACGGTTTTCAGAGGCCTATACGTAGGTAGCAATGCCGTTTCAGCCAGTTTACAAAGTTCATTTTTAGTACATTTTTGTTTGTTTTTTGTAATCTCCTTACTTGATGTAATATTTCTTTTTCTATCTGCCACACCAAGAGGTAACTGGCAAACATCGCAGCTGAGACGTTCAGCCATGTTTCATGCACAAAACAGAAGTGCGGTTTATACTGTACAATCTAGACATTTGAGACACTGAAGATGATGGCATCTGTGAATATTGCTTTGAAGTCTCCGGTCTGGCGGTTTACAGACCAGAGCAGCATGTTGGGCATGAAGACCCGTTTGTGAGGAAAGGCTGAAGAAAAAGGACTCCCTGCAGTTAACTGGGTTTATTTATTCTGTATTCTAGCTGGGGAACCACCATGTGCAAATTAAGTGAATTTATCTCAATTGATTTAAACTGAACAGAGGTCAACATGGGGCATTTTTAAATTCAGTAATTCCTTATTTAGACTTTAACACTACAATCACATGACTGGTTTGTGCAACACATTTACACTAAACCCTAGACAACGGATTCTGCAATAGAGTTAAACAAATTCAAGTTAATTCTAAAATGCAAATAAATTGTCAGCTGTGTGGCTAATATTATGGTAATTTAAACTGCTAAAGTAAAAACGGAAGTTTAAAGAAGGGGATAAACAAGAAATCTTGTGGCCATGTTCGCACTGAGAGTGTTTTAAATGAACAGGCTTCTAGATTTCCAAGTACACGACTACACGAGTGCGTGATCATTGATTCAAGCGCTGCAGCTTTTACGAGCAGATACAGGATGAGGGAGGTTTTTTTTTAGATTGTGAATTTGAATGTGTGCATGTACTCTCTGTCTCCGAGTTTTAGCTCAGCAGCAAAACGACCCCGTCAACCACCATTTTTTTTCCAGTAAACATAACCAGAAACCCCGCAGCCCCCCCCTCCGCCTGTACGCGTCTGGGGGGAGAGGGACACTTCACACTGCGGAACTGTCCTCAGAGACAACCAGGGCGAGGACAGACGACCACAATACGACCACACCAGGACATGGAGACTTCTCTCGTCCCTCCCACATACAGTCATACATTTATTTGATCATCTATGCGCCGTGTCGTGATTGTGTATCGGACACGAAGTCTTACCTTGGCACTGGAAGCCTTGCTTGCCGAAACCCCTGCAAAAGAGGCGAGACGTAGTGCGTGATTTCGTGGACAAAACAGGGACAGAAGACACACAAGACGAGACACATTCCTCCACACTGGTCCTTCCGGCCACATACAGGCGCAAGCCATGTTTTTGTCAAGTCTGTGCGTAAGATCGCAGCAAAAAGCCCACATTGACCCTGTGTACAGGTCGTCCAGAACTAGGGGTTCTGTGCAGTGAGTGGACACGGTCCTACAATAAGCGTGTCCAACGTTAAGCGCACACATCTCGGCACCTTCGACGTCGTCCGTCATTTGACCGTTAAGATTCATTTCGTTGTACTGTCGTAGACCGCAATGCACTCGGTCACACGGACTACAGACGGGATGCGCGTCAGTTTCTTCACGATTTCACGTACGTGTGCAGGATTTGGAAGAGTATTGAAGACGTGACATCGTGCATCCGTGTGTGTGTGTGTGTTGGTGCAGTTGACTGCGAGGTTTTTACAATCAAGAGCATCAAGTATGTCACCTGTGCATACAGCAAGAACGTAGACGAGCCTATGCCTGCATACCAGGTACCAAACCACCAGCCCGCCCACAATCCAACACACACACACACACACACACACACACACACACACACACACACACACACACACACACAAAACTCTGTGTGACGGGCTCACCAAATGAAGTCGGTGCAGTGGCTGCAGAATGTTGGCTGCTTGAAGAAGCGCGCGATGAACTTGTGGTCCTTCACCTCGTGGACGTTCTTCTGTCTCAGCGCGCCCTGCCTGGCGAAGCCGCGCGCGCCCCCCGCGCCCTCTGAGTCGGTGGGCGCCGCCGGGTCAGCCATGTCGGGGGCCGGAGTGTTAAATCTGCACGACGGGTTGATGTAGCTGGTTAAATCTCCGTATTTCGTCGTTCTAACGCGCAGCTCCTACTTCTCGATTTGCGCTTCGCTTCCCGGTTGGTCCGCGCGCACGCACACGGCCGCCGCCTCCTCCTCCTCCTCCCTCAGCTGCCCGTGCTGTGGTGCGCAGAGAACTGTGCTCGCGGAAAAAAAGTGAAACCCCGCCCCCTTCAACACGGCTGTTGTGCAAACACTTCTACACTAATGTTGTGTAAACCAGTCCTTCTGCACTAGTGCAGGGGTGGCTATTGTGATCCTTTAAGACACAACGTCAAAACACTTGTGTCGTCGTTACAGGCATCCCAGACTTGGTGGTGGTAGCGTATAATTAATCTCTGTCTGTCTGTCTCTCTCTCTGTACCTCTTTCTCTCTCCCTCTCTCTCTCTGTACCTCTGTCTGTCTGTCTGTCTCTCTCTGTACCTCTCTCTCTCTCTCTCTCTCTCTCTCTCTCTCCCTCTCTCTCTGTACCTGTCTGTCTGTCTCTCTCTCTACCTCTCTGTCTCTCTCTCTCTCTCGCTCTCTCTGCCTCTCTCTCTCTATGTATCTTTCTCATCTCTCTCGCTCGCGCGCTGTGATTCACTCTCGCACAAAGCAACAAATGTTTTTGCTGCCTCAACATATAAGACCTAACCCCTTAACAAAACAGATGGTGAAGTTGATCGACACTTGTTAAGAAACGGTGGAAAACGTTTTAAAACGATTACACACCAGCCAAAGTTGATTTGACAGGGAACTAGATGACCTGCATAAATACCATGATGAAATTTGGGAAAAGGTTTTTGTAAGTCTGTTTTGATGTCAAATTTTCAAATAATATCAGAAACAAGATAAATAATTTAGCCTTGCTCATTAATAAAAAAATTTAATAATTCAATTTAGTTGCACACTGAATCATACTAGAAGTAGGTTGTAGAACAAATATTGTATACAATGTAAAAAAACAAAAATACAGACTTCATCTGTTTTTTATGTGCAGAACATGTAATGCTTTTAAAATAATTGGCACCCTAAGTAAAGCTGGAAAAATATGTGTTCTTATAACCATTCAGCTAATTGCTTTGAAACTTTTGCATTATTTTTTTATAATTCTTTTTATAGCAGCTGAACACAAATATGAATTCATTCAAGCAGAGAACTTTGTCCACCAAATCCAGCACATTTGATTATATAACAAAACTATAGGCCCATATTTAATCAAGCAAATCTTGATTGCTAGTGTGCTCATTGAACAGTCCCTCATTTGAAAAATACAAATCCATACAGATATAATCATGGTAGAGATAACCAAAAAACAAGTGCACAAGACCACATTCTCTCTCTCTCTCTCTCTCTCTCGCTCTCTCTCTCTCTCTCTCTCTCTCACACACACACACATTTGTAGATTTATATCAGTGAGTGAATGTAACCTGCACTAACGTACTAAAATCTGATATTCAGTGGAAACACCAATCTGAATCACTCAGCAAATTAAATTTTCTGATCACAAATTGTGTCTTGCAGTTCCATGGTGAGAGAGGACATATTCAACATCGTTACTGTGTGTTTGTATATGAGTGCTTCTGAGTGTTTGTGTGTAGACACAGAGAGAGAGAGAGAGACAGAGAGAGAGAGCTGGACTTTATTCTTTTCTGGAGTTGCCCAGGGTGAAAGGCGGAGGGCTGGAGTGGGCTTACTCTTAGCTCCCCGGCTCGCTGCCTGTGTGTTGGTGTTTTCCACGGTAGACAAGAGGGTTGCTTCCCTACGCCTTTGGGTTGGGGAACGGGCTCTGTCTGTTCTGACTGTTAAAAAATGGCAGTTCAGAGTACCCAGACTTCTTGGAGTCCTTGGAGGGGATACTGGAATGTGCCCCTTCTGGGGATCCTATTGTTCTGCTGGGGTACTTCAATGCTCATGTGGGCAATGACAGTAAGACCTGGAAAGGTGTGATTGGGAGGAATGGCCTCTCCAATCTGAACCCAAATGGTGTTTTGTTATTGAACTTCTGTGCTAGTCACAGTCTGTCCATAACGAACACCATATTCGAGCACAGAGGTGTCCATAAGTGCACATGGCACCAGGACACCTTAGGTCGCAGCTCGATGATCGATTTTGTAACTGTGTCGTCAGACTTGCGACCGTGTGTCTTGGACATTTGGGTGAAGAGAGGAGCTGAGCTGTCAACCAATCACCACCTAGTGGTGAGTTGGATCAGATGGCGGGCAAGGATGCCGGACAGACCTGGTAAACCCAAACGTATCGTGATGGTTTGCTGGGAACGTCTGGCAGAGGAACCTGTCAGAAGGGTCTTTAACTCCCACATCTGGCAAATCTTGGACCGCATCCCGAGGGAGGCTAGAGACATTGAGTCCGAATGGGCCTTGTTCCGCACCTCCACTGTCAATGCGGCGGACCAGAGCTGTGGCCACAAGGTTGTCGGTGCCTATCGTGGCGGCAATCCTCGAACCCGATGGTGGACACCTCAGGTAAGGGAGGCTGTCATGCTGAAGAAAGAGTCCTATCGGGTCTGGTTGACTTATGGGACTCCAGATGCAGCAGACGGGTACAGGAGGGCCAAGTGGCTCGTGGCATTGACCGTCGCAGAGGCAAAAACTCAGGTGTGGGAAGAGTTTGGTGAGACCATTTAAAGTGACTTTCGATTGGCTCAGAGATTCTGGCAAACTGTCAGGAAACTCAGGAGGGGAAAGTGGTTCCCAACCAACACTGTATACAGTGGGGCTGGGGATCTGCTGACCTTGATTGGGGATGTCATTAGGCGGTGGAAGGAATACTTCAAGGATCTTCTCAATCCCACAATCACGTCTTCCATAGAGGAAGCAGAGCTGGGGGACTCGGATGGGGGTTTGCCCATCACTCGTGCTGAGGTGACCAGTGTAGTTGTGAAACTCCTTGGCGGCAAGGCTCCGGGGGTGGAACTGTCCTTGTTGACACGTCTTTGCAACATCGAGTGTACATCGGGGGCAATGCCCCTGGACTGGCAAACCGGGGTGGTGGTTCCCCTTTTTTTAAGAAAGGGGACTGGAGGGTGTGTTGCATCTATCGGGGGATCACACTCCTCAGCCTCCCTGGTAATGTCTTTGCAGGGGTACTGGAGAAGAGAGTCTGGTTGATAGATGAATCTCGTTCGTCGTCGTTATGAGAGGAACAATGTGGGTTCTGTCCCGGTCGTGGAACACTGGACCAGCTTTTCACCCTTGCGAGGGTCCTAGAGGGTGCATGGGAGTTTGCTCAACCAGTCCACAGATGTTTTGTGGATTTGGAAAAGGCATTCGACCGTATCCCTCAGGGATTCCTCTGGGGGGTGCTCCAGGAGTATCAAAATCTGTAAATGTTATACTTTTCATATCAAGTACATCTTAAGCACGCAGGAGATCAGATTAACAATGTGCAAAATGTACAACATGTAAAAGTAAAAACACAGATGTGCTACTTCTGGCATATCTTACAATCCAAATATACGAAATAGGAAAGCTGCTTTCAGCATTCACTCGATCAGTGAGTGACTGTTTTTGAAATAATTAATTGCACTTGAGTACATATTTTCAGTAACTTACGTCACTGATACGGTCACACAAACTTAAGTCGGGGCAATGAAACCACTGTAGATGTAATGTGTAGTATAATATTATTTTCCCTAGAAAAGTGTCTTTTTTTACTATTTATTTATGTACAATATGTAAAATTATAATATAATTCATTCATAATATTATCCGCACCTACAAAGTTAAAAAAAAATGGAAAATGTTTTATAAGCTGCACCGGGCTAAAAGCCACATATATCTACTGAACTGAACACATTTAACTGAACTGGGGTGAGTTTCCCAAAACGTTCTTAGCGCTAAGTACTTCGTAACCTCGTATGAAATGTATGAGGTTACGAAGTAGCCTACTTAGCGCTAAGAACGTTTTGGGAAACTCACCCCTGATCAGTTTCTGAACGGTGCCTGTAGCATTTCACATGCGACACTTTTTGCTTTCAGCCGGTGTTGTGGGGCATTCCGACAACCCTCGTTTATCCGCATAAAGGCGCTACAGATTATATTGTCGATTTATGTTTCTATACATAAATAAGAGCTAGGTTTTAATTATCCATCACAGCAAACGGCATTATCTATGTCCAAAGCCACACTGGCTCAAGGGTGTTAATTATTTTAAATAAAATACACACTGGCTATACGAAGTTCAACTCTGACCACAACATCGCAGTATTACAGCAGTACTGTAACTCCCGAATATCATCTGTAGCGTCTTTATGCGTGTGCAAACGAGGGGACTCGGAATTCGGCACAACACGTTCGTTTGAAAAAATTTCTCCGTCGTGCCTGCTGCTTGCATGTGCAATGAAATTGAGCACTGAGTATTATTACAAAACGCAACAGGCTCTCAACAAGATGTGCGATGCGGTGACATGTCAGTCATCTGGGGGGGCACTTGGGGTGGCCAATCAGAATTCAGGGGGGTCCAGTGCCACCCCGGCCCCTGCTTTGGCTCCCCCTATGGTTCCCGGAGGGAGTTGGACTCCACCAGGGCTGCCCTTTGTTACCGATTCTGTTCATAACTTTTACGTATGGCGTAGACAAGTGGCGAAGGGGGTTCGGTTTGGTTGCCTCAGGATACCATGTCTCCTTTTTGTGGATGATGTGATCCTGTTGGCATCATCAGGCCAGGACCTACAACTTTCACTGGATCAGTTTGCAGTCGAGTTCGAGGCAGCCGAGATGAGAATCAGCACCTTTCGTACAAGGGTGGAGTGCCCTCTCTGGGTTGGGAATGAGTCCTTGCCTTAAGTGGAGGAGTTGAAGTATCTAGGGTTCTTGTTCACAAGTGAGGGAAGGATGGAACGAGAGATTGACAGGTGGATCAGTGCTGCGGCTGCAGTATTGCGGACACTGTACTGGACCTTTGTGGTGAAGAGAGAGCTGAGCCAAAAGGCAAAGCTCTCGATTTACTGGTCAATCTACGTTCCGACTCTTACCTATGGTCATGAGCTCTGGGTAATGACAGAAAGAATGAGATTGCGAATACAAGCAGCCAAAATGAGTTTTTTCCGCAGGGTATACAGGCTCTCCCTTAGAGCTAAGGTACGGAGCACAGTCATCCAGGAGGGGCTCGGAGTAGAGTTGCTGCTCCTCCATATAGAGAGGAGCCAGTTGAGGTGGTTTGGGCATCCGGTCCAGATATGCTCCAAGCATGTCCAACTGGGAGGAGGCCCCGGGGAAGACCCAGGACACGCTGGAGAGATTATATATCTCTGATGTCCTGGGAATGCCTCGGTATCCTCCCAAAGGAGCTAGAAGAGGTGGTTGGGGAGATGGAAACCTGGGCCTCTTTGATTAGGCTACTGCCCCCGCTACCTGAACCTGGATAAGCGGATGACAATGGATGGATGGATGGAATATGTATTTAAGTATTGAAGCAAAATTAATAGGACTTGGAAGAATTTATGTTGATTCACCTGTGTTTAATTGTGATATGACTGGTATTAAGTAGAGTATGAAAAGTGCAATGTTTATTTAGAGAGGTTCGATCACAGAGAAAACACAGAGAGGTGTCTTGCTCTAATCAGTTAAGTTGGCACATGAAAGATGCTGATCTATGTTTACTGAACTTACCTGCTTATTAAAAACACAATTTGCATTTGGAAGTTTTGAATGCTTCTGTATGGATGATTCTAAGTTTGGGGGTTTTTTTTTTTTGCAGATTTAACATTTTCAGCTCAGTGTACATACTGAGATCCTTCTGCCCAACCACATCAATGTCATTAAATGACAGATCAAGGCCGAGAACATTGGTGTGGACTACAGGGACTTGTGTGAATTTTTTAGAAGCACAATTGCAGGAATGATTCTGGTCACATTCATAACAGTTTAGTCTTGGGGAGGTCAAAATAAAATAAATAAAATAAAATAAATATGCACAGCAACGTCTTCATCCTGCCAGAACGAAAACGGTACATTCTGTTTCAGAAATTGTTTCAGTAAATTCAGTATATATAGTTCATATTAAAAGTGGACTTGACTGGACTGAATCAATCTCTCCTCCTACAATCCTGTGTAAAACAGGAGACTTGTCTTTAAGTCACCTTATTCACTGTATTGCCAAAAGTATTCTCTCACTTTCCTTGACTCACATATGAGCTTAAGTGACATCACATTCCTAATCCATTGTGTTCAAAGGACATTGGTCCACCCTTGGCAGTTAGAACAGCCTGGCTCTCAGTCTCCGCTCTAATTCATCCCAAGGGTGCTCTATTGCATTGTCAGAACTCTGTGCAGGCCAGTCAAGTTCAGCCACACCAGACTCTGCCATCCATGTCTTTATGGACCTTGCTTTGTGCACTGGTGCACAGTCATGTTGGAAAACTCACAAAGTTGGGAGCATGAAATTGTCCAAAATGTCTTGGTATGCTGAAGCATTCAGAGTTCCTTTCATTGGAACTAAGGGGCCAAGCCCAGCTGAAAAACAACCCCACACCATAATCCCCCCTCCACCAAACTTTACACTTGGCACAATGGAGTCAGAGTACCATTCTTCTGGCAACCGCCAAACCCAGACTCGTCTATCACATTGCCAGATGGAAAAGCGTGATTAATCACTCCAGAGAACACGCCTCCACTGGGACAATAGAGGATTGGAAAAATGTTGCCTGGTCTGATGAGTCTCGATTTCTACTGCGACAGGTAGGGTCAGAACTTGGCATCAACAACATGAAAGCATGGATCCATCCTGCCTTGTATCAATGGTTCAGGCTGGTGGTAATAATAATAATAATAATAATAACAATAATAATTATCCCTTCTTACTTCCATCATCCTCCATCATGATGTCTTTAGTAGGGATTTGGTGTCTCAGGGTAGTGAACATGAAATTGAACTAAACTAAATTGCAACCTTTTACATTCCATACTCTTATCACAGCCTCACGAAAGAGTTGAAAGGGACTCAAAATTTCATGAAAATAGATTTGCAAAGCACATGTAATCTAGTTCGGATCCAAAAGGGAGATGCGTGGAGGACTGCCTTTGTGACAGCTAAGGGACACTACGAGTATTTAGACATGCCTTATGGGTTGGCCAATAGTCCCTCCATGTTTCAAGCTTTTATGGATAAGATATTTTGGGACATGATGGACCAATTTGTGCTCCTTTAAATCGATGCCATCTTGATTTTCTCTCCTAATGTGACAGCTGTGCTAGAACAATTACGTCAACACCAAAGCAGAGAAGTGTGAGTTTCACAAAACCTTTACCACCTTCTTAGGATGGACCTTGTGTCTGGGACAGATGTCTATTGATAAAGTATCAGCAGTGACAACTTGGACAATACCTCAAACTATAAGTTAATACAACGTTTCCTGGGAATTGCCAAAATCACAGATTCATCAATTTTGGAATTATGGCAGCCCCTTTACATCTTTCTTACAGGGGAAAAAAGGAAAGAATTTGGAAGCTGATCATGCATTCAGCCAGATGTTTTGGAAGTAGGCTTTGGGGCAGTGTTATCTCAATGGCAAGGTAAACCCCCAAAACTGTACCCCCCTGCCTTCTTTGCTCAGAATGCAATTACGATGTGGGGAATTGAGAGCAATCATGACATCCGTTTGTAGTATACACAAGAATCTGGAATATCTTAAAACGGCTAAAAGACTGAATCCTGGGCAAGCTAGGTGGACTCTTTTTTTCTCCCATTTTCATTTTGTTGTCAACCAGGCTCCAAAAACCTGAAAGCAGACGCTGTGTCTCACCTCTATCAAAAAGAAAGAACTGCCCACATTCCTGAGATTATTCTGCCTGATATCTTGTTTATCTCCAGTAAGGTGGGAGTGAACAAGCAACTCAACATTCTCGTTCTCATTCCCCTGAATATTAGAGAACACCTCTTTCAGTCCCACTCAACCACCCTCACCCTAGCTATGATGTCTCGGAGCTCTCTCCCTGTTCATCTGTGCTTTCTCTTCAGACCCAGCCTTCAACTGACCCTTAAGATTGATGGTGGATATTCACCCCGGATCTGATCTCTGCACGGATGTACAGATGAATGCATACTGTGATGGACAGATTAAGGAAACAGGTGAGGTAGACGGTGTCTCAAACTCTTTAACGTCCATAGTACTGACAAAGAGTGACAACACATGAGTAGCATGTAGGTTCTGTACTGAAAGTCAAAGGTGCGGAAGGCACGCAAACAGTAATGACACTTAAATACGACGGCGCAGAATAAAGGCGCGTAGCGAAACGTCCTTCCTCCTGTAGGCTCAGATGACTGAGTGAATGACTGAGCTAAGACCTGTGGGCTTCAGAAGGGCACAATGATGAGGGTGAAATGAACAACAGCTGGTAAAGGAGTGTCAATAGGGGGATGACTGAGAAAGAGGGAGTGGATTGGAATGAGTGGGCGTGTGCATGAGTGTGTGTGTGTGTGTATGTGTGTGTGTGTGTGTGTGTGTGTGTGTGTGTGTGTGCGCATGGGCTGGGCCCCTCACGGGCTGGGACCAACCCACCGTGACACTCTCAAGTTTCACCTGGGATGCAAACCTATTTGCATCAGAGTACTTTAGTGGTTACCATGTAACCACAAAAAAAAGTTACGTAATTTGCTACTGGATTCTTTGGTGTGTCCTGAGTTTTCAAATGTTACAGCAACTTGTTTCAAGCAGGTTTCAGGTAGGGAATTTAGCATTGCCCAAGGACTTACTGGTATAGCACAAAGCCCTGACTGGCTTTAACCACAGTCCACACAAGAGAGGCAGTGTTGTTCCCAATGACAGGGAGTCATTCGATTTGACTTATTTATGGAGGGCCAAGAGAGTGAGCAACCGTACTGGCAATCAGATCCAAGACACTATTATAAAACTATTATACATTTATTTTCTTTATTCTTTATTTTTCTTATTATAAATAATAAATTATGCTAACTTTTTATTCTATTTATTTGATGTATTTATTTTTTTATTATACAAAACATAATAAAATCATTTTCTGACCCCCTGTTAGTAGGGAAAGATATAGGTACTATGTAATGTGAGTTCAAACAGGGTGATCAAACTACTATTCAATATGGCCTGCAGTTTTGGACCCTAGCCAGATAACTACTTTCTACCATGAACAAGAGTCTTAATTCAGGACTTACAAGCTGAGGTAGGAGGTGATTTGCTTTCTCTTTAATCCATTTACTCAGAATTTAACCGCCTCAGACCAGTTGCGGGTGGAGTGAGGTATCTACAAACTCTGATCAGTTGTGGGTGGAGTGAGGTATCTACAAACTCTGATCAGTTGTGGGTGGAGTGAGGTATCTACAAACACTGACCAGTTGTGGGTGGAGTGAGGTATCTACAAACTCTGACCAGTTGTGGGTGGAGTGAGGTATCTACAAACTCTGACCAGTTGTGGATGGAGTGAGGTATCTACAAACTCTGACCAGTTGTGGGTGGAGTGAGGTATCTACAAACTGTAACCAGTTGTGGGTGGAGTGAGGTATCTACAAACTCTAACCAGTTGTGGGTGGAGTGAGGTATCTACAAACTCTAACCAGTTGTGGGTGGAGTGAGGTATCTACAAACTCTGACCAGTTGTGGGTGGAGTGAGGTATCTACAAACTCTAACCAGTTGTGGGTGGAGTGAGCTATCTACAAACTCTGACCAGTTGTGGGTGGAGTTAGCTATCTACAAACTCTGACCAGTTGTGGGTGGAGTGAGGTATCTACAAACTCTGACCAGTTGTGGGTGGAGTGAGGTATCTACAAACTCTGACCAGTTGTGGGTGGAGTGAGGTATCTACAAACTCTGACCAGTTGTGGGTGGAGTGAGGTATCTACAAACTCTGACCAGTTGTGGGTGGAGTGAGGTATCTACAAACTCTGACCAGTTGTGGGTGGAGTGAGGTATCTACAAACTCTGACCAGTTGTGGGTGGAGTGAGGTATCTACAAACTCTGACCAGTTGTGGGTGGAGTGAGGTATCTACAAACTCTGACCAGTTGTGGGTGGAGTGAGGTATCTACAAACTCTAACCAGTTGTGGGTGGAGTGAGGTATCTACAAACTCTAACCAGTTGTGGGTGGAGTGAGGTATCTACAAACTCTGACCAGTTGTGGGTGGAGTGAGGTATCTACAAACTCTAACCAGTTGTGGGTGGAGTGAGGTATCTACAAACTCTGACCAGTTGTGGGTGGAGTGAGCTATCTACAAACTCTGACCAGTTGTGGGTGGAGTGAGGTATCTACAAACTCTGACCAGTTGTGGGTGGAGTGAGGTATCTACAAACTCTGACCAGTTGTGGGTGGAGTGAGGTATCTACAAACTCTGACCAGTTGTGGGTGGAGTGAGGTATCTACAAACTCTGACCAGTTGTGGGTGGAGTGAGGTATCTACAAACTCTAACCAGTTGTGGGTGGAGTGAGGTATCTACAAACTCTGACCAGTTGTGGGTGGAGTGAGGTATCTACAAACTCTGACCAGTTGTGGGTGGAGTGAGGTATCTACAAACTCTGACCAGTTGTGGGTGGAGTGAGGTATCTACAAACTCTGACCAGTTGTGGGTGGAGTGAGGTATCTACAAACTCTAACAAGTTGTGGGTGGAGTGAGGTATCTACAAACTCTGACCAGTTGTGGGTGGAGTGAGGTATCTACAAAGCCCTGTTCCCATTCTGCTTTCTGCTCCCGTGCTCTGGTGAACCTGATCTGATTCGAATCCCTTGTGCTGACACTCAGATGTGGCCTGTGCATCTATAAAAAAAAACCAAAAGCCTCCTCATGACCCATTGACCTTCCCTCAACAGAGTTTAATTTAGTGCATGATAATGTTTTATCAAGTCACTGTTTTGACTCAAGTAAATAAAGGGGAAAACTCAAGACTGTGTTTTCCATGTGCTCATTAAGGGAAAGAGAATCATTACACTGGCACGGAAGCCCTCTTGAAAAAGCACAGCTAGTATTACAGGTGGCATTCACAGCATCGGTAACCCAACACTCAGTACTTTATCATGAGTTAAAGCACCATTACTTCCTTAATCCTTTGTGTTCCTGCTTAACCCTTAATATTCTTGGGCTACATTTGCTGTTTTTGAATATGATCTTTATATACCACCTTAAATAATATTTATTACACCAATGATTGGTTTCTCTTTGCAGCAATACAAAAATGTAAAAATTCACAAACAAACCAGACTTTTCATTTCCTATTAGGCAGGAACCTGCTCTCCTTTCCTGTATAAGTCACAGTCTAATGCCAGATTTACTTTATCCTTGCCAGTCCAGGGCGGAGGCCAGGCAGCACAAAGAGGCTAAACCAACTGTCTGCTGATAGCTACAAGACACCCACCCAGTTTACACCATATCTGCACTGTGGCTGGTCCTTGAGCTAAGCAGAAATATAGAAACCATGAAAATGTCCTAGTAACCCTATTAGTATTAAAGTAAATTACACACAGACGACTACTGGCACTTTTGGTCCAAAGCTACGATTACTAAACAGTAGATTTCTAATATCTAAAGTGGTCAAGATAAATTAAATCAACACTGATCAGAGATTTTATGTATTCTAACAGAAACTTTGCTCAGGCCAAATGAGTACATAGTTGTAGATGAAGTCCTGACTACAGATATGTACACCGCACTCGTATAACAATGCAGTTGTTTAGTGCCACATTAAATGAAAACCAGGAAGCTGGTTATGATTTTAAATCCATTGAAATTATTTTTATTAATGTAAATAATGTAAGTAGCAATAATAAACCCACTCACCCCTTTGAACTAATTGAAATCTACAGAAATCTACTGAAAACAACAAACATAACCCTAGATTTTTACAGCGAATTGCACAGCTACAGTAAATAGGAATGAAAGTGACACCAAAGCTCAGTTTAACTGGCATAGTAGTAATGAATTCACAAATTCATAAATTGAAAACATTGAGCGTATTAATGTGGCATCAAGACAGGTACATCAAAACAAAAACATTAATACTTGTAAAGGCACTAGAATTATCTACTCCAGTACAAGAGTCTGAACTAGCACCTCTGATCCCTCTGAAGTAATCGATCCTTAACTAAATTTATTAATCTTAAATATTATTTTTTTAAAATTATAAATTTAATAATAATTCAAATTAGCAGAAGTACACAAACTATACAGAAATGCTATCCTCAACCCATATTAGTTGTCAAACTACAGGCAGATATTGAAGTTTTCCTTTATTTACAAATATCAGCTTAATATTATTGAGAAATATGTAAAGGATATCAGACATTGAATGTGGAGAAACCTTCAGTTAATTTTTACAAAACAGAAGTGTTTCAGTTAGGCCCACAGACAGCTAGGGGTACGGTCTTTAATTATATAATAAAGAACCACGATCTCCCAATCACACCCTTTTTTAATAGTCAAGGATTGTTTGAAGCTCCTGTAAGTAATATTTTAGGACAGCCTTTTTCCACCTCAGGCACATTGCACTAGTCTACTAACATACTAACTTCAGAGGACACAGAAAAGAGAGTCCATGCGTTTATCACTTCCTGATTGGACTACTGCGACGTCTTACTGTCTGGTTGTACTAACTAGCTCTAGCTCTAGTTAGTTCAAAAAACAGCAGTTCTTACTGCTAGTTATTAGTAGAACTAGAAAGTTTGATCATACTATTCCTATCTTAGCTACAGTACATTGGCTCACAGTTAAATTTCAGATTATAAAATACTTCTAATGACCTACAAAGCACTGAATGGTGTTTCCTCACAGTACCTAAGCAAACTCATAGGGCACTGTGACTCATCACATCGGTTTAGAAGATGGAGGCTCTTGTTAGTACCACAAATAAGGAAATCTACAGAAGGGGGTGGAGCCTCTTCCTAAAACGCTCTCACAATTAAATAAGACTGTTTCAGAATCAGAACTTATTTAATAGTTACATTTGTATATTTTATAGTCATATCTGACATTTTTATTAAATACTTCCCTTCTTAGTTAAAGGTGTAGGTCTGGTGGTTCAAGGGAAGAAGACGTTTTAATTCTTACATCCTTGAAGAAGAAAAAAAAAACTTTCTATACAAAATTACATGTCTATACAATTTAAACATGTACGTTTCTGTGTTCAGGACAATAATGTATGTTATATATTAAAATCATTTTGTAAATTATAAAATTGTAAAACGTCTGCTCACAGACTCACATTACAGAACACTCAAAATCTGGATAAGAAAATTTGCTTACATTTCAGCTACTGTTCATTTAAGACATGTACTGGTATATGCTGGTGTATTTATGTACTGGTGTATTGGTATTTCATCTGCAAAAGCCAAAAATTAAAAGCCAAAATGGAGACTTTTACCTCAAATGGTAAGCAAGGGCACCATTTAACTCCACGTTTAACATGTAAAGATCTGCGAGGTACATAAACGTTCTGATGATGCATAATTTTTGTATGTAAATGTACATTTTAAACAGATCATGGGGCTGAAGGGTTTGGGTTTCATCAGGAAAACGCTTCCGAGCTGAAGCGTTCCTCGTCTGACCTCAGAGCAGCGACTCGGGCGAACGATCTAATCTACGTGGTGGGCTTCCTGTGTCAGCCCCTAACCTTGGCTACTGTTGTTAAGTGCTGCTGTAGAGCAAAGCGCTTAATCCCCGAGTCGTCAGACAGCTTCCCACTACAGCTAAGTGTGTTCTCAACATCCCTCCAGCTCCGGGTGCCTTAGGAAAAAAAGTCTGGAACCGTTCAAGGACGGGAGGCTGTGAGGTTCGACAGGAAGTCGCGAAGTCCCGCGGCACTAGAATGCAGCAGATCAGAGAGATGTGGTGGAACCGTCATCTATGGAGGGCGGGGTCTCAGTGCCGTAGCAACGTGTGATGGGGGCGGGTCCACTGGCTCCGCTTTGGAAGAGAGAGACTACTAATCTGAGCTTTTACTATAAATTCAGAGGTTTGAGGTGAACCATTACTGAGCAAAACACAGTGTGTGTGTGTGTGTGTGTGTGTGTGTGTGTGTGTGTGTGTGTGTGTGTGTGTGTGTGTTATGTGGGTCAACCACTGGTTACTATAAGTGTGCTGTCGTTTATGTCAGCGCCGATATTCAGTTGTCCTCTCCTTTCACTTCGATCCGTCCCACAGAGGCTTGGAACACGGGTCACACACCGCTTATGAATATTCATTGTGCAATCTGCATAAACGCAAACATATATTCAAATCCATAGTATCACACACACACACAATTTCTCTCAGGAATGTACTAGCTGCAGCAATGTGCTACAAAATTATGAAGATATAAATTTGTGCTAAATATCCATCATCCTGAAGTTTAATCCATGAAGTCTGTGGATTTCAGTAAAAGTGAAATATGAGCCACAGTCCTGTACTGGAAATATGAAATCAGCCACTAGAGAGCACTGCATACAGATGCAACTGGGATGTGTGTTTCTGTCTATGTATTTATATGTGTGTGTGTGTGTGTGTGTGTGTGTGTATGTGTGTGTGTGTGTGTGTGTATTCACTCACTGTCACATTTCATCCCTTGGTGTATGAGTCCATAAAGCAGAGATCCACAGTGGTCACAGAATTTCGGTCTGGTGTATGTGTGCACCTTAAACTTGTGTTTACTATGGGTATCCTGTAACACACACACACACACACACACACACACACACACACACACACACACACACACACACACACACACACACGCACGCACACACACACGCACACACACACACATCGTTTGGCCTTCGGGTTTGACAGATTTTGCTGTTCAACTCATTTTTTGAAGCTCAGTGTATTAGTGCACATCCACAAAGGTAAGAACACCAAGTCCAACCTTTTACATCCTGTAAACTCACTCAGTAACTTTATTAACCCCATTAATGAGGCCCATTGTGCCTTTGAACCCACAAGTTCAGGCCAGAGTTGAAGTGCCATTATCAGTCAAAGACTGGAGACAGTAGGGAGACTTACATCTGAATCGGGCCTCTTATCAGCTCCGGGACAGGAGAAAGAGACAAACTCATGGCAGCGTTTGTGTACCACAAAGTTGCAGACTACAGAGAGTGAGAGAGTGAGAGAGAGAGAGAGAGAGAGAGAGAGAGAGAGAGAGAGAGAGAGAGAGCACTCAGTCAGACCACAAACAAATATTCACAGTATTTGCCAAGCTCTGCTCCTCTGTGTAACTGCGCCTGGCTGTCTTCATGAGGCACTGGCACATGTTATGATTGATTGTGCTGGTTGTGCTTTCGCCCGAAGATGTTGGTGCATGAGCATAGTTTATTTTAGCAGACTTCTATGGTTTGACTGATTAAGATGTTGAGTTTCTAAAACTTGAATGAATGATTTTATTTAATATACAGTAGTATTAGCCAATATAAATATTAAATATGACCATTTAAAGAACAAATCATACTAATGGATTAACAGTTAATAAATAAATACAGTTGTTAAGAGAAAATATTTATTCTTTAACATATATACATTTCCTAGATTAAAAATGGTTGTAAAGCTTTCTGTGTGTCTTGTAAAGATAAGAATATTCATGGATGGACAGATAAGCACCACCAATCCACATTTCCTAGATTAAAAATGGTTGTAAAGCTTTCTGTGTGTCTTGTAAAGATAAGAATATTCATGGATGGACAGATAAGCACCACCAATCTACAGAATCTTCATACTTAACAAACCACAAATGTAAAGAAGGTGATAAACCAGAAATCTTATGTTTGCTCTGAGAGTCCTTTAAGTGAACATACAGCAAAACGACCCCATCAAGCGAGGGTCCCTCAGAAAAAATCGGGGGAGGAAAGAGTTTAACGGCATAATACGACCTCACACTGGCTGGGGTTAGGAGGAGGCTGCTGGCTTGATAGACCACCATGAGCTTGGCCGATCAACGCAGGACCAGAACGTGAGAGACTGTTGTTTGAGTGCAGGGTCTGGATCTGATGCGCCTGTCCCTCGGACTGTGAGCCTGGGGGTGAGCACAGCCGTGAAGAGTTGTGTCGGGAGCCCCGCCTTTGACAGGATCCGCTGTGCTCGTGTTTGCTGTTGATGTCGTTCTTGCTGTTGACACACCTTCTTCTCAGCCTGCCTCCTGTTTCGCCTCTCGTTTTCTCTTCATTAAAGTTTGTATTTAAAACTTTGTTGTTGAATAATGTTTTGCCCACCACTGTTGGTATTAGTGTTTTTTTTCACTGTGTCTAATAAATGTTAAATGTTAGCACAACTCTCCCTCCCTGGCACTGTGACAGATACATTATTTGATCATCTATGCGCCGTGTCGTGATTGTGTATCGGACACAAAGTCTTACTTTGGCACTGGTATCCTTGCTTGCCGAAACCCCTGCAAAAGAGGCGAGACGTAGTGTGTGATTTCGTGGACAAACAGGGACAGAAGACACACAAGACGAGACACATTCCTCCACACTGGTCTTTCCACCCGCACACAGGCGCAAGCCATGTTTTTGTCAAGTCTGTGCGTAAGCACAAAGCACAAAGTACACATTCACACTGGCTACAGGTCGTCCTAAACTAGAGATTCAGTGCAGTGAGAGAAGACTGTCCTACAATAAACATGTCCAACATTTAAAATGTTAAGCTCCAGCTCTGTTAGATCTCATTTCAGCGTCGCCCGTTATTTGACCGCAATTTTTTTTTTGTAGTGGTGTAAAGCGCAGGACGAACTACAGAATGGAAGTGTGTCAGTTTCTCCTATATTACGAATGTGTGCAGACACACACACACACACACACACACACACACGCACACACACACAACTCTGTGTGACGGGCTCACCAAATGAAGTCGGTGCAGTGGCTGCAGAATGTTGGCTGCTTGAGGAAGCGAGCCACGAACTTGTGGTCCTTCACCTCGTGGACGTTCTTCTGTCTGGCGAGGCCGCGCGTGTCCTCTGAACTGGTGGGCGCTACTGGGGCAGGCATCTCGGAGGCTGAAGTGTTCAATCTGCACGACGGTTTGATGTAGCTGCTAAAATCTCAGTATTTCGTCTTTCTAACGCACAACCTACGTCTCGATTTGCGCTTGGCTGCCCGGTTGGTGCGCGCACACGTATTCGGCTGCCTCCTCCTCCTCCTCCTCTTCCTCCTCCTCTTTCTCCTCCTCCTCCCTGAACTATGCTCGCAGAAAAAAGTGAAACTACGGGTTGTTTTTCCTCACTATGCCGTTGACTTCAGTTAAACATCCACCTCCCCTTCTCGCTTATCTGGTTGTTCGTCCTCCGGGGCCCCGGGGTGCATTAATTGTCTTTAGGACAGAAACGGAGTAGATCGTACCAAGAAGAAAACACCGTTTATTGAGAAAACATGGCAGTAGTCTACACATATAAACATGAAATGTGCCGTGTCAGAGGGAAGGGCTGTGCGTGCGAAGGTGGATAATCACGTGATATATGGCAATAAACGGCGGATAGTCCGTTATAAGCAGTCCAAAAACAAACACAGAAATGATTTATGCTGTTATCCTGTAACTATATTTGTTATCCTGTCTATGTTATCTAGCATAGCGACTCTCTCTCACAGACTTCAGAAACAACACAAATGTTTTTGCTACCTCAACGTATAAGAACATCTGACCCACTGAAAAAAACTAAATTCATTTAGTCATGAATTAAGTTTTTTGGATTGAGTCAATGAAAAAAAATTCGTGTGATTGATTAATTCAATTTTATTACATTGAGCCAATGCATTATTTTTTTCAGTGTGGTGAAGTTGGTCTGGATTATTCTAGAAGTATGGTATGAAATAAATTTTGCCTACAATGTGAAAAACAAATAGTACAGTAATACAGTAAGACTAAATCTGTGTTTCTTAATGTGCTTGAAATAATTATCAGCACCCTAAGTAAATATGGAACATGTGTTCTTAGAACTATTAATCTAATTTCATTATTATAATTTGAAAATTGCATTATTATTTTAATAGGTATTTTATAGCTGTTTTAGAACAGCTGAACACAAATATGAATTCAAATCAAGCATTTCAATCAACCATTGTCCACCAAAACTGGCATTGCGACGCGGGGGGGCATGACAGACGCATGCAGACTAAACAAACAAAAAAGCCAAACACAGATCCGCAAAACAGTCCAATGGTCAAATCCGCGCAGCTAAAATAAACAAGACGAGATCAGCCCCAGATCAAACAGCACAGATCAGAATCGATAATACACAGGCAAATGTGCAAAGAAGCTAATCCGAGAGAAAAATGTATACGAAAACCTTAAACAACAATGTGAGAAATCGGTACACTGGCAATACATCGCGATGGCTGATAGCGTCCTGAATGTAGGGAGTGTGGTGTAATAGCAGGTGTAGTTCAGTAATCAGAGGACGATGGGTGTGTGGTGTAATAGCAGGTGTAGTTCAGTAATCAGAGGACGATGGGTGTGTGGTGTAATAGCAGGTGTAGTTCAGTAATCAGAGGACGATGGGTGTGTGGTGTAATAGCAGGTGTAGTTCAGTAATCAGAGGACGATGGGTGTGTGGTGTAATAGCAGGTGTAGTTCAGTAATCAGAGGATGATGGGAGTTGGTGTAATAGCAGGTGTAGTTCAGTAATCAGAGGATGATGGGAGTTGGTGTAATAGCAGGTGTAGTTCAGTAATCAGAGGACGATGGGTGTGTGGTGTAATAGCAGGTGTAGTTCAGTAATCAGAGGACGATGGGTGTGTGGTGTAATAGCAGGTGTAGTTCAGTAATCAGAGGACGATGGGTGTGTGGTGTAATAGCAGGTGTAGTTCAGTAATCAGAGGACGATGGGTGTGTGGTGTAATAGCAGGTGTAGTTCAGTAATCAGAGGACGATGGGTGTGTGGTGTAATAGCAGGTGTAGTTCAGTAATCAGAGGATGATGGGAGTTGGTGTAATAGCAGGTGTAGTTCAGTAATCAGAGGACGATGGGTGTGTGGTGTAATAGCAGGTGTAGTTCAGTAATCAGAGGATGATGGGAGTTGGTGTAATAGCAGGTGTAGTTCAGTAATCAGAGGACGATGGGTGTGTGGTGTAATAGCAGGTGTAGTTCAGTAATCAGAGGACGATGGGTGTGTGGTGTAATAGCAGGTGTAGTTCAGTAATCAGAGGACGATGGGTGTGTGGTGTAATAGCAGGTGTAGTTCAGTAATCAGAGGACGATGGGTGTGTGGTGTAATAGCAGGTGTAGTTCAGTAATCAGAGGACGATGGGTGTGTGGTGTAATAGCAGGTGTAGTTCAGTAATCAGAGGACGATGGGTGTGTGGTGTAATAGCAGGTGTAGTTCAGTAATCAGAGGAGGATGGGTGTGTGGTGTAATAGCAGGTGTAGTTCAGTAATCAGAGGACGATGGGTGTGTGGTGTAATAGCAGGTGTAGTTCAGTAATCAGAGGATGATGGGTGTGTGGTGTAATAGCAGGTGTAGTTCAGTAATCAGAGGAGGACGATGGGAGTTGGTGTCGCCGGGAAATCTGGGTGTTGGTGTTCACCAAGCATGACAAGTATATTTGGTAATAGCCTACAACTATAGGCCCATATTTAATCAAGCAAATCTTAATAGTTCTAGTGCGCTCATAGAACAGTCTCACATTAGCCTATTTGAAAACGACACATCCATACAGATCTAGTCATAGTAGAGTTTATTTCTTACAGACAAAATAACAAAGATAACCAAAATACAACCGCACAAGACCACATTCTCTCTCTCTCTCTCCTTCTCTCTCTCTCACACACACACACACACATTTGTAGATTTATATCAGTCAGCTCACTCAGCAAATTCAATTCATATCACAAATCGGTCTTGCAGTTCAATAGTGAGAGAGGACGTATTCAAGTGTTATTATGTGCTTCTGAGTGTTTGTGTGTATAAGAGAAAGACAGAGAGAAAAAAGAGACAGGAAGAAAAGGCAGCATGAAAGAGAGTGATATTATTAGTAATATTAGTAACATTTTTCATTATGATTTTTCATGAGATCAAAGAAACAAAACTGACGGAAAACAGAAATTTGACTGAAAGACTTACGGTCAGAGTGACATTCTAAACATTCAGTAAGTGGAGAAAAGAAAAAAAAAGGCATCAGTACTCCTCCCTCAGTACAGCTCTCAGATTATTCCAGAATTCCTCCCTCCTTTCGTCTTCCTGAGGCCATTCAAGGTACGTCCTGGAGTTCATAATTTTCCGCAGTTTGCAGAAGCGCTTGGGTATCGTCTCCTTGGCGATAGGCTCCAGCAGGATCAGGATAGCTGAATCATTTTGCTCGTCGATGATGCGGAAGTGTGAAAAGTCCAGCTCGTACCGGCACCACTCACTCCTAACAAAGTTCTCTGACAGAATGAACAGCGTGCGATGGCTCTTCTCAATGGACTCGATGATATTGTCCACAATCGAACGGCCAGGCAGGAAGTCTCGTTTGTGTAGACAGAGAGAAAGTGGAGTCTGGGAACTCTCTAGCTCCGGAACAAGGATGTCCTCAACCCACTCAGCATCTCGCTGGCTATATGACACAAAAGCATCATAGCACATGTTTGCCCCTGCCCTGTGTATAGCTGGTTTTCGTTTCGCCTGTACCCATGCTATGGTCATTTGTAGATACCAAATAATATGAAGCTTGTGACAAGATACGGCAGCCAGGACAAGGGCGAGTACAATTAAAGTGCAGAGGGTAGAGATCGCAGGGATCATGTGACATTCAAAGACTGACAAATGGACACTGTTGACAGTTTGACCCCTTAAGGTGAACGGAGAGTCACACATATAGCTATGGTGACCGTCCCTTAGAGTGACTAAGTGGTCAATTTCACTCCTAAAGAATTCGACAAACTCACAGGTGCATATGAAATTATTTTGACCAGCTTCCAAATACTGTAGGTTTTGGAAGCCCGTTACGTCACTCCTGTTGAATATGTTCAAGCTGTTTCTCTGTATGAGCAATATCTCCAGGCTAGGAAACCTTCTCCCTTCAGGGAATCGAACACATTTGTTGTCTGAAAGTTGTAGATACCTGAGATTGGGAAGGTCATGGTGGAAAACTGACAAGTCGTTTTTACTGAGATCAAGAATCGTAAGGCTGAGAGGTAGGCATGGTGTTACCCTTTGAAGCTTTGAGGCAGACAGATTTAGAAATCTTAGACTTGCAGGCCAAGAGCATTTCTGTGGCATCGTAATGAAGTTATTGTGACTGAGGTCCAGAAACGTCAGTCTCTCCAGACGCAACACCAGCTGGGACATGAGCTCCAGAGATTTTAATGAGTTCTGGCTCACGTTCAGTGTGATAAGATTATGCATCACACCTTGACCTTTACATAAACTTTCCTGCACAGTGAGATCTGATAAAAGATTTTGGCTCAAGTCCAAGTACTCTATCTTTTTCAGAAGAGCAGAGGTAGGACATGGGATTACAAAAACGGTGCTGTTGATCACAGACACTTCGGAGGGAAACTTCAGAAGAAACCCTAAATCCAACATGCTTTTAAAACTGAAGAAGCCCTGGATTTGAGCATTACGAATAAGGATCGTGTGCAGACTTTCATAATGTGTCCAGCTAGCATTTGCCCACCAGCCTATACCTGTAAGTTTTATGTTCTCAAGTCCAACATATGACACCGGAGAACCATCCATAATTTCCAAGAAGCAGGTGACTGACTTATCTGTTATAATTATATTATTCATAGTTAATCTTGTGGTGCCCCCTTTTCTGACCTCTTTAAAAGGTTGCAGAGAATAATTTCTAGTCAGGTTAACATCTCTGATAGTAAGTGATGTCTGAGGGTGGGAAATGTCTTGAAGGATCTTTGAGACGAGGGCAGATTCCTTCTCAAACAGATACTGCAGACTTAGCGAAACTCTTCTGATGGGTTGGGCTATCTTGAAGCTGCCTGACTCATAAAATGTCAGGTTTGTAGCAACAAACATCATCTCGTCCAGTTGTGTAAGGTCACTGAAGACATTCTTTTTCACTTCCTTCAGTGAAGGGTTGCCAAATGTTAGTGATACCAGGTTTCCTGCAGCCCGGAAGAGGGGAACGGATCCTATCGTTGTATATAGATTTCCCAAAAGGTTCAGGTGTTTCAGAGATTTAAGATGATGAAACCAGGATGAAGAAATATTTACCAGCTTATTGAACGAGAGATCAAGCATTTCAAGGTTGTGCTGTGAATCAAATGCTTCTGTATGGATGATCCTAAGTTTGTTTTTTTGCAGATTTAACATTTTCAGCTCTGTGTACGTGCTGAAATCATTCTGTTCAACCAACTCAATGTCATTAAATGACAGATCAAGGCCGAGAACATTGGTGGGGACTACAGGGACTCGTGTAAGTTTTTTAGAAGCACAGTTGCAGGAATGATTCTGGTCACATTCATAACAGTTTGGTCTTGGGGAGGTCAAAATGTGAACCCACGTGACATTAAAATAAATAAATATGCACAGCAATGTCTTCATCCTGCCAGAAAGATAACGGTACATTCTGTTTCAGAAATTGTTTCATTATAAATATTTTGTATTGAAACTGGACTCGACTGGACTGAATCAATCTCTCCTCCTACACTCTTTAATTTCTCTTTAATGGGGAAGTTACAGAAGAGGAAAGTCCCTCATACTCATTATCCATTTATGTCCTGCAATTGTGACAAACCACTCATTGACTAAGACAAGCTTAATCAATTTCAGATCACAGGCTGATTTCCCACTGCAACACACTGTAACACGTCAACAATGTTCATCGATTCAAAAAGATGTTGTCTGGAAATTTCATTTATTTAATGTTGTTACCAAGATCTGCAGATCTGCACTAATGGACCACAGCAGTATAGTATTTACTATAATGAATTCAGACAACAAACTGCATACATCAGACAAGTAGTTAATCAAATCAATGTTCATCAGAAATTGAAACATGATTTCCTTGACCATATTCTTATCACTAGCATGCCAAGATCATGTCAATAGTTAAGAAGAATAAGAATAAACTTTTCTTAATCACCTGATAATTTGTTAGCTACTATTTCATCACTTTTATGTAGCACTGTCCCTAATTTCAAAATATAACCTCTTGTAGTCCACCTACACCTATACTGCTCTTATTAATATTATTATTTAAAAAATTATTATTATTATTATTATTGTCCTCATCATCATCATCATCATCATCATCAAAGATTTAAGCCAGTTACCTGATTGCTGATGTTGTTCTTGTAAATAAGCTGCAGTTTGGCAGAAGTTGAAGATATAAGATTACATCACAGGAAATACCCAAAACCAAACAACAACCCGTTCGTCTTCACCTCCATGGACTCTGTGATCAAACTGCCGCATCACATTTGTCTGTACATTGTAGCCTCATTGCTCAGCATCATAAATATCTGTAAATATGGGAAACTTTCAATTTAATTGACAACACATTGTCAGTGAACAATATTTTACATATCTAAAGTTATTCTTTACTGTAAATGAGATTTCCTTGTTTTGAAAGTATGAAAAGTGCTTTTATCTCGGTATGTTTTGCTCCAGTGGTCTAAGCCTCAAATTAGAGGATTTGAAAAAGGGAAGCCAGTCATCTACAAACCTTGGTAGCTGGGTAGTAAAATAAATAGAGATTTCTACAGTTATTCTAATCAACAAGTGGTAATGACTGAACGTTTAAAACACAACACAGTATTTCAAAATTCATTCTGAAAATTCTTTATACCAGCTGAAAGTGTTTTTAGTATCATTATTTGTTTAGAGCTTCAGTCAAACCTCTTTTGTCAGGCACCAAACGCATTTGGACAGACAACTGCTATTTTCATTAAGGAACTCAACGTTGCATAACTTTTGCATATACTCGTATTCAAGGTTTCTGATGCGTAGAACAGATGCGTGATCACTGCCAAGATCATCTTCAAGTTCCCGGGCTAGAGCTTCAATTTAGTGCCTGTTAGCTCTAGTGGGAGGCTAGGACCCACTATTGAGATTCATCTGAATCACTTGGACTTTGTCACACTCATTAAAGATGTTTGTGTAGGTGTACACCAACGAAGTAGGAAGAAAAAAGGAGGAAAAATAGTCAGGTGAACACCTGCTCACTGAGAGCCTATGGAAGAAATCTGAACCAGAGTTAAAGAGTTTTAGTGTTCTTTTGAACATTGAAGCTATGGACTGGCCCGCTCGTTCCCCAGACCTGAATCCGATTGAGCACATCTGGGACATCATGTCTCGCTCCATCCACCAACGTCACGTTGCACCACAGACTGTCCAGGAGTTGGCGGATGCTTTAGTCCAGGTCTGGGAGGAGATCCCTCAGGAGACCATCCGCCACCTCATCAGGAGAATGCCTAGGCGTTGTAGGGAGGTCATACAGGCACGTGGAGGCCACACACAATACTGAGCCTCATTTTGACTAGTTTTAAGGACATTACATCAAAGTTGGATCAGCCTGTAGTGTGTTTTTCCACTTTAATTTTGTGTGTGGCTCCAAATCCAGGCCTCCATTGGTTAATAAATTTGATTTCCATTGATGATTTTTGTGTGATTTTGTTGTCAGCACATTCAACTTTGTACAGAACAAAGTATTCAATGAGAATATTTCATTCATTCAGATCTAGGATGTGTTATTTGAGTGTTCCTTTATTTTTTTGAGCAGTGTGTATATATATTTCCTTAATATAACTCAGTATTCACAGAGGTTTAGCTCATGGTTTACACATGAAGAGTCAGGGAGGCTCAAGTATTTCTGAGTTCCTATGAAGTTCAAACATTCATACAAAAAAATTAACCAGAAGAGAAAGTCCTGCATGAAAAGAGTACGAGATGACATCTTGGTCAGGATTTAGTGATAAATATGCATTTTGGAGTTAACCTGCACTTTGATGAACAATGACACACACAATGTGTCATAGTGTTGACTTCATGACATTTCATATTAGGTTACCTCTCCTGTTTACTGTAAACCACTGGGGATGTTTGCACACACTGGGACTGGACTGTTGATGATCAGGGGAAAAAGGGGAAAAGTTGTTGATTGATGAATCCAGCTGCTGGACCAAAGATTAAAAATGTGGCATAAACAACGAGGTTATGGACCCCTTGTTCATAACTCCAACAGTATAGGGCCCCATTTACCAGAAATAATCATAGTGTTAATATAATTTTAACTGGGAGAAAGAGAGTGTTCAGTGTAATTCTCACTCTACCAGTTAAAGGTAACTTTCATTTTTCAAAACCTTTGGAGCACCAGTCCAGGTTAGTATAAGCTTACTTGGTTCTCTTAAATCAAACAAGCATTACTGCATGTCAACATCATGTCAGCTTAACTCCACAACGCTGTAATGCATTCATCCAGTCTTCATCAACATATTGCCCAAGGGGACGGGGTTTTTCTGGCAATGCTATGTCTAATGGCAAGACAGAGCTGGGAGTGGTTTGATGAACATTCAGGTGAAATTTCTTGTAATTACCTGTCAGTTCCACTGAATATATATTGTCTCCAGACACATACTCAACATATTTTCTCTTATAACACACGTGCAATGCAATACAGACTGTAGCATCAAAGGAAAACATTTGTGCAACGATACAGGCAAAATGCGATACGTTGTAAAAACTAGATTTGAAAAGAGGAAGTCTGTGCCCAGTCAGTGTCTGTGGTCATATAGTTGGCCTACAAACACACACAGACCTGTGTTTCACTGCTTCACTGACACTTTTTCCATGCCAGCACATGACTCAAAACTTCCCTGTCTGTCCAAACATGTGACTGTCCCACAGAACAATTAATCTCTTTTAACTTGATCGTTTTAACTCTATCGATCAACCAATACGTGTGATGCACTGTTTCTTCTTTTATTTCTTTCCCCGATATAAAATGCTCCTTGGACATTTCACAGGCCCGATCATTACACTGAAAATCGTACTTTCAAATTTAAAATAAGTTGCAAACAAAACTCAGCAAATAAGAATGACAATTTACATTATATCACTCTTGAGTGTCACTGTCACGGTACAGGCGTCCACTACTGGTCGCCCCCGTCCACAGCGGCAGTATTTCATGTTGTCTTGTTGTTGCTTTGTGTTCGTCTGTCAGGTGGGTGGGGACTCATAATCCCCCAGCACCTGAGGGTCATTTGTCTGTCTATATATGTCTTGTCTTTGTACCAGTTGACCGCTGGTTATTATGTCCTTAATTCGGATCAGTTCACGGGTTTTCAGTTGGTGCACGTTATCCCTTAAATCCTCTTTTCCCCCTGAAACTGGCGTGATCACTTCCTTTTTAGTTTGCACTCCTCACCCGTCACAGTAACGATTGCATTACCTGTTATAATAATAATAGTAGCATGAAGGTTCAGACACATGTTCACAATGCACTCAAATCACAGCAGATACTGTAGTTACATTCGTGCCATTTGGTACCACACACCAATCAAACACTTCTAGCAAGGAACGATTAACCATCATCCTGGTTGAACACTCAGGCTGTGTTCGAAATAGTCTATTACATACTACTGGCATACTGATCGAGCCCCAAATCAGTATGCCGTACGCAGTATGTGACCAAAATGAAAATTTCCAGTACGCGAAACATACCCGGATGACCTACTACTTCCGAAAAATATTCCAGTACGCAAACAGAGCTATCTTCGTGGTGTACTGCATCCCATCATGCAACACTACGTTCACGTGACCCCGTAGTATGCTTTGCTTTTGTCGCATACTGGAAACTGTACTGCATACTACTACGAGGACCAGTATGCAGTATCCAGTATATACTGAGTCCAGTATGCAGTATCCAGTATATAGTAATCTATTTCGAACACAGCCTCATATTCCATCACTATCTCTACTCGGAGACACACCAGTTATCAATTAGTCGAATGGAAATATTAGATCAATTTATACAGCAATCAAACTATCCTCATAAAATGGAACTGAAAAGAGCTGATATTGCTTTGCTTAGATTTGTCCAACAAACAAATGAACAAACAGACAAATAGATAACATACGTGTTATGATTGATTAATGATATGCAATGATGCTTAGACATTAAAATACAGTATTTACAGTTATTTATTTACAGTTAATTATTAAATTACAGTATTGTAAAATATGGACATATAATGTAGTATGTAATATACACATTTCCATTATGTTCCACATCTTTTTTTATTGAAAATAATTTATTGTTGTTATTGGTACATAGTATATTTCACCATAATTAACGGTATAGGTTCACTATAAAAGTACTGTTACCAGTAATGTTACCAGTATGCTAGAATGCATGCATGCTATAAATTGAACAAATTTTTGTTTATCCAAACAAAAACCCAAATGAGCATAGAATATTTTGCAACACATCCCTGACAGTCACTGTGACGTATGGTCTGTTTGTGTTGTCTGTGTGGGGGTTAGTAGACGAGTAAATGAGTCAACCAAACACAGCTACAGGCGTCATTGTGTGGGGGTTAGTAGACGAGTAAATGAGTCAACCAAACACAGCTACAGGCGTCATTGCGCTAATCTTCACCATATGATTTCCATACAAGGTAGTGAAAGCATGTGGTCTGAAATGATAAGGACTAAGGGCGCCTCCTACAGGTGGGTGGAAAATTACAGGGGGGGGAATGTGTGAAGGTAAATATGCTGGAAATGCTTTAGCAGTTTCTGAAATGAAAAAAATAGGCTTTTAAGATCCAACGCAATACGCTGGCATCTCAGCATACATACAACACAGTTTTTACATGATAGGTTATACACATCACGTTTCTGTAAGGTGAATGGTCCACAACAGTTCAATCTCTATTACTAATGCAAATTTTAGTCTGGTGGTCTGGTGATCTGGTGTCATTATTCATATGCTCTGTAATAAAGATCCTCTATAGTAAATGTGATCTAAAGTAAAGATGCTTTACAGTAAACATGCTCTATAGTAAAGATGCTCTGTAGTAAATATGCTCTGTAGTAAAGATGTTCCATAGTAAATACTATATGTTCTATAGTAAAGATGCTCTATAGTAAAGCTGCTCTGTAGTAAAAATGCTCTGTAGTATAGATGTTCCATAGTAAATACTGTAAGTTCTACAGTAAAGATGCTCTGTAGTAAAGACGCTCTATAGCAAATACTGTATGTTCTGTGCTTTACAGTAAAGATGCTCTATAGTAAATATGCTCTGTAGTAAATATGCTCTGTAGTAAAGATGTTCCAAAGTAAATATTGTATGTTCTATAGTAAAGATGCTTTGTAGTAAAGATGCTCTGTTGTAAAGATGTTCCATAGTAAATACTGTATGTTCTATAGTAAACATGCTCTGTAGTAAAGATGCTCTATAGTAAATATGTTCTATAGTAAACCTGCTCTGGAGTAAAGATGCTCCATAGTAAATATTGTATGTTCTATAGTAAAGATGCTCTTGCACTTGCGGTTTGCTCCTCTTTATTAAGTATTACCAAGTGTCAGGAACAACACCTGACATCTAACAAGCATCACCTGTTCATCCCTACCACACCCAGTTTCCCAGCGTACTTCTACGTGGGTGCTACTGTTTTCACAACACTCGACCTGAGAAGTGCTTATTACTTAATTTGCATACGTGAGGGTGACGAGTGGAAGATGGCATTCGTGACAGCCAGAGCCGGAGTGGCTAATCGGGAGATTCGGGAGGATTCCCGATGGGCCGGCTCATGTCAATCTCTAGTTTGGGCCGATTGGGAGGGAAAAATAATGTTGGGCCGGATTTGGGCACGAAACTCCCGGGCTGAAAAAAGGGCTCACTCAGGCCCTGGTGACAGCCCATGGCCACTATGAGTACCTGGTTATGCTGTATGGTTTATCGAATAGTCTGTCCATGTTTCAGGCTTTTATGGATGAGATCTTCCGAGACATGATTGATCAGTTTGGTTTAGTCTATATCGATGACATCCTGATTTATTCCCCGTTTGTCACGAATCACATTCAGCACGTCGCCGCAGTTTTACAGCGTTTGAGGGAGAATAATCTGTTTGTGAAAGCTGAGAAATGCGAGTTCCACGTCTCCACGATCTCCTTCCTCGGCTGCACCCTGTCCCCGGGTCATATTAGCATGGATAGTGGAAAAGTGGAAGCCGTGACGAGCTGGCCTGTACCCCGTTCAGTGAAGGAACTACAACATTTCTTAGGATTTGCAAACTTTTGCCGTAGGTTCATTAGGGGGTTCGGTTCAGTGACGGCTCCTCTTACCAACCTCCAGAAAGGGGGGGAAAATGCCACTTCAGTTGGACCTCCAAGGAGGAGCAAGCATTTAACACCTTAAAGACTGCGTTTACCAGTGCCCCCATATTACACCTTCCAGATCCCAAGCTCCCTTTCATAGTAGAGGTTGATGCGTCTGAAGTAGGCATAGGTGCTGTACTCTCTCAAAGACAGACAAAGAAAGTTTCCCTGTGCTTATTACTCAAGGAAGCTCAGGGCAGCGGAGATCACGAACTCGTAGCCATGAAATTCACGCTGGAACAATGGCGTCACTGGCAAGAGGGCGTGGAGCAGCCCTTCATCGTATACACCAATCACAAGAACCTGGAGTATATAAAATCTGCCAGTTGATTAAATCCACGGCAGGCAAGGTGGGCGTTATTCTTGTCTCATTTCCGGTTTTCAGTATGTTTACCGACCTGGTTCCAGGAATACCAAGGCGGATGCTTTATCGCGGATCTACGAGAAAGTGTCTAGTAAGGGAATACCCAAACGTATCTTGAAAGACTCTTGCTTCCTAGATCTTATCCCATGGGATGTACAAGATGACCTTGAGCAAGCTCTATGTAACGATACAGGTCTTGAGGACTGTCCCGAAGGTAAAACAATACATCCCTGTGTCTATAAGGAGGCGTATCCATCAACTCGCCCATGACACAGCAGGGACAGGTCATCCTGGCATTATACGTACTAACCATCTCATTTCACAGAAGTACTGGTGGCCGTTATGAGAGGAGGTAATCCGCGATTACATGCTTGCATGCGAAGTGTGTGCTCGATCCCGCACATCGTGAACACTTCCTACGGGTAAGCTTTTCCCTTTACCTGTAACTCCATTGTCCACTCCTCGACTAAACTCACTTTCAATGTGTGTATGATTATCAGCCCCCGTTCTTCCCGTGGGTTAGACCCCTTCTGATGTCCCTGCCATGGACGACTGGCTGAAGCATAGTGCCCCTACCTGGGAGCCCCTCCCAGCCGTCGGATGAATGCTGATCGCCATCGTCTCCCAGCTTTAATATATCATCCGGGCCAATGTGTGTGGCTTTCTACCAAGAACCTCAATCTGTGCTCACCCTGCTGCAAGCTCAGCCCTCGATACATCGGACCGTTCAAAGTTATCAAAAGAGTTAATGCTGTAACCTATAGACTCCTATTGCCCCCATAGTACCGTATCAATCCTACTTTTCATGTCTCTCTCATTAAACCCGTCCATTTTAGTACCATGTCAGGCCCCTCTGTGCAGAACCATCCCCCAGAGCCACTGGACATCGTGTGGGAGTTACTGGAGTCCCGACGCCGATGTGGTGGTCTCCAATACCTCTTCGATTGGGATGGCTTTGGGCTAGAGGAGAGAGCCTGGGTAGCGGCAGGAGACGTCCTCTGTTCCTCTCTCATAGCGGACTTCCACGATGCGCATCCACATTTCCCAGCTCCCCGTGGGCGTGGCTGACCACCCTCGCATCGTGGAGCGTCAAGAGACGCTCCACTGAGGGGGAGTACTGTCAGGAATAACACCTGACATCTAACAAATATCACCTGTTCTCCCTACCACGCCCAGTTTCCCAGCAGTACTTATACACCTGCGCTTCACTTCCTCGTTGCGAGGTATTGCCAACTGTGTTGTGTACCGAGCGTTATCCCTGCCTGTTGCTCCTCCTGTGTACTGACCTCTGCTTGTTCTCTAGACCAGGGGTTCTCAACTGGTCTCAGCCCGGGACCCACTTTTTCTCATTGTCATTAAGTCGCGACCCATTAAAGAAAAAAAAGTTGTAGGTTGCCATACACTTTATGTAATACAACTTGTTTGGTGGTCTTATGAAGGACCTTTTAAAAGCTATTGAAATTATTTTTAAAAACAGAGTATGTAGTGTTCTGGGGCCTTCACGACCGCCCCTTGCGTCCGTGTTAAGGTAATTTGTAGACGGTGCCTTAGACGTTGCAGTGGTGAAAGTTGCACATTTAAAATAACATGTTGTCTGCTATTTAAAATACGTCTATTCCTGACGTAAACAAAGTTGTAGATGTTTGTCTTAGTTGCCAGAAATAAGAATTTTCATATTCTGGCACTTTTGCTAATACTGTCAAAGTTATTGAAGAAAGAATTAAGAATATGTGAACGTGAAACAAACTTTACTAGTATGCATACGAGTAACTTTTGATCCCATTAAAATTACCTTAAAACTATGTATAGGTATAAAGATGTGTGTCCTCTTTGGGTCCGACACAGAAATACGGTCTCTGGTCCGACAGAGATGTAGACTGTGAAAAAATGCGATATTTTTCGCTTGGCCATTTTCAACGCTTAGCGATTAGCGCTCCGCTGCTTTGCGAGTCACGCTGGTGATCAGATTCCCGCATTTGTTGATGGGGAGTGAAATAATTGTATTACTCACAAATTTAAATTTATGGTCGCGATTGCGACGATTTTAGTCGCAATCTGGAGCCCTGGCATGTCTGACGGGTGCCTCTCTGTCTTTTTTCAGGATAAAAGGTGAGTACAAAATTAGAAGAGTAGCATATTAATTTTTTTACAAACTGTCCGCGACCCACCCAGAACGTGTCCACGACCCACTTTTGGGTCGCGACCCACCAGTTGAGAATCACTGCTCTAGACCACGTCTCCTGCTTAGCCCTCTTGTACCTCGCGGATTCTGCCATTACATTACGACCTCAGACCGGATTGACTACTCCGATATAGCTACACGAGCTAACCCTTGTTCTTCCAACACCAGCTCGTACATTGCTGTTGTACCGATCTTTCGTAATAAAAGTATTGTGCTTCTACACAAGGATCCCTCTACGCTTCCTTATTTCGTTACACCAATTTAACATATTCCTTAGTTACCAGTGCTGGATTATTTATATTATTGTTTGTGCATTATTAATGATATCAATATAAACTTTTTAAGCAAAAAAATTGAATTGATTAGGTGGTCTCTCAATGCATTTTCCCATGAGGAGTCATGGTGCGGGAGAACCCACATGTCTGGACGGTACGTTCTCATCTGGATACGTGATTGGCACATGGGGGACATGGCGTAGTTTGTGTCTTGCGCCTCTCTCCCTGGAAGATGTGTGAGGATGTGTTCTTATTTGGAATTGATCACAGGGCGTTGCCCTTGTGTATCGCGAAATTAAAAGAGTGGGGTCAGTTATCGAACGCCCATGGAAATTGCCCAACATGATTGATGCGATACGATGGGTAAAGCTGTCAGAATGCAGACTGTGACTGTTAGTAAAAGCTTGGATGGGTCTCCCTGCTCCACGTGAAGTTATATCTGTTGGGAGACTGATGGCTGACTTAAGAGGAGTTTCATGTACTCAAAGATGGGCTCCTTGCTAAATTCTGCATTCTCGTTTATCTACATTGGCACCCAAACAAAATTCTCCCAGAAGGTTATTGTCTTGGTTATCTGCTCCTTCCCCCACACAGAGACTGTCAGAGATGGCTCTTGCCTTCTACCGTGAAAATTGTGTGCCAAGTCTCTGGTTCCCCCTCCCCTGTCTACTGTAGATGAACTCTTAGAAAGTAAGTCACTTGGAATGCCAATGAACTGGAAGAAATGACTAGGAAAATATGGTATGTTGTGTTAACATGCCAATAATGTCTTATCTTAAATCTACATAACATTTTAAAGGACATTTAAAAATATGCATCTTTCTGTGACGGGCAGGGAGTGCGAACGAAAAAGGAAGCGATCACGCCACGTCTCAGGGAAAAAGGAGGATTTAATGATAACGTGCACAACTAAAGACCCATGACATGATCCAAATTAAGGATACAATAACCAGCAGTCAACGGGTACAAAGACAAGACATATATAGACAGACATCAGGTGAAGGGGATCATAGGCCCCACCCACCAGAGGGATGCGTACAACATAATAATAACAGGAAAACTGCCGCTGTGGATGGCACTTTTGTGCATATATTATTGCCTATAAGGAAAGTAATATAAGCATTGCATTATTAAAACAGGAAGGATATGTGATTAAATTATGGAAGGATTTATGATGTATAGGCTCCAGGCAATGTTGCTTATAAATGTAAATAAGGAAGTTGATTTGCATAATTTCTTTATTATGCCTTCAGGCACCCTAGTTTTGGAGAATGGTGTGTTTACGTGTTTCTATGGGGTGTTTCTATGGTTGCGTTCCTGAGGGCAGTGTTTGGGAACTACCTTTGTACTTAGTACTTAGATATGAGTGTTTGTTAATGATATTAGTGTTTGCTAGTGATATGAGTGTTTGCTAATGATATTAGTGTTTGCTAGTGATATGAGTGTTTGCTAATAATTACTGTTACTACTACTTCTTCTTCTTCTTCTTCTCCTTTCTCTGTTTTTGACCTCTAATTGGCACCGCAAATTTACCAACAAGGGACCAACGGCCTAGCAAGACCACAGCAACCACGTAGCAACCACTTTGGATTCCATAGCAATTACATTGCAACCCCATTGCAACCTCTTGGTAACACTCTAGCAACCATCTGGGACTCCATAGCAACCTCATAGAAAGACCACATCAACCACCTAGCAACTGACTTAAGCTGCATAATCATTCTACATTTTTTCCACAGGAAATGCATAACTTTGGTTAATGTAATGTTGTGGAATGCTGCGTAGAATTGGCTTTACATTTGAATGTGGAATATTTTATATTTTATACGGGCAGCACACACTTTAAGGGCTTTAAGGTGAACTGCAGTGATTTGTCCCGCAGTCTTTAAAACAGAGATGTGTGTTTGTCCTGTTACAGCACGCTGAGGAAGTCTTGATGTGCAAAACAGAAACACCTCTGTACTGCATAACACAAAGCTCTCCCTGCGCTTACACCCAGTTAAACCTGCCAAAGGACTTGGGGTAACTAGCTCATGGGGTAACTAGCTCGTGGGGTAACTAGCTCGTGAGCTAATCCATGTGAGCAGGACTAACATTGTGCAGTATAGGACCAACCTAGGACAACATCATGCTACAGCGTAATTTGGTGTTACTTGGCAAACACTTTGCAGATCCTTGTACAATGTAAAAAATGAGATGAAAGAAGCATCAATTATTCATCTTGCTTTAAGTAACTGGATGGAATAAGTGTTGATAACGGTGATTATGGTTTTACAAGGGATCTTGACTACTGGAAACCTGATGGCCATTCTGACGTTTTCATTGGCTAACGTGCTGTCATGTCACGCTGCCTCCTGGCTCTGCAGCTGTAGATGTCATTTGCCATATCAGCCCCTGCCCCCAAAGGTGGAGACCCCACCATCTGTCTCCACCAATCAGCTACCACTACCTAGTTCTTCATGTTCGGATACCTGAATGTTTCCTCTTGTTGTGACCTTTTCCATACACCATTATGCTTACACTACTATTCATATAGCCCTGTGGAATAGGCAGGCTTGGCCCTAAGAATATGAAAAGAGGAAAAAATATATATGTATATGTATATTTATACACAACATGATAAATATGTAACATATATCTATACACAACAATATATCTATCCTCAATATGACTTTCTCATAGTACATTACATGCCTACATACCTGAACTAATCACCAGCGATCATTTAATGTAACCTGGGTATAAATCATAATCAGCTATGCCACTTTGACATTCTTAGGCATTACTGGTGTGCAGTCATTCAAGAGATGACAACATGCCCTTTCAATTGTTACACAGGTGGTACAGAAGATTTTTTGAAAAATATTTATTTATTTGTTGTTTTGACAGAGCTTGTTCAATTCTGAGCATGGTAAAATATTTGCTGACAAAAGTTGAACTTCAAGCTGTCTCACACCGTGTGGTCCTTCTATAGTCTGAAGCTACGAAATATAGCTGAAAAAATCTAGACATTTATTTATATGTTTGTTAACTGTTTGTTTGCAGGAGGAGGCTCTGTGTGCATTGCTGAGTGTGGGATGTAGTCCTGCTACAGTACACAGGTGTCAAGATGGACACCACTAGGTAAACAAGGTTTTCCTGCCCTAATGCACCATATCTGATCCTCGATGTGATTTTCTGTCTCTTTGTGACTCTGCAGGTGCTGCGATGCCAAGACATCACAGGTGTGTCAGAACGAGTGTTACGCAAGAGTCCATTGTCAAAAATAGCCTGGCTTGCTGAAGCCTTGCAGTGGTAGACAAGGCTAAAATAAGGCTGCGAAATCCAGGTCAGATACAACGGCAAACAGGTATATTCAAGGTCAGGAAGGTACAGCAAAAACAGGCCAGTCATACAGAGAATGTTAGAAATCACTTTTCAGGAAAAAACAAGTAGGAAGAGTGGTCATGGAACGGATGAAAACTGTAAGTAGAATAGGTGTTTAAGGAAAGTATAAAGGAGGAGGTGATGAGTTGTTTTTGAGATGCTAACACACAAACAAATAAAAAATAGTATTCAGATGAAAAATGTTTCATGACATAACTCGTGGTTGATGGTAATGATATTTCCTACAATAAAAACAGGTCCCACAAAACGAGTCTCACAAGTCCCACCAAACGAGTCCCACTGCCATATGAGATGGGTGGCACTTTTAAAATAGGCCTCATTTCTATTTTTACACAGTTTTACAAATTACACATACATTTTTTTTACATAGCTTACTTCTATTTTGATATTAGATGTGTATTTCTTGTATTTATCTCTGCACTGCACATTATCTTCTAATGTTGTATTTGGCATTCTTAACGAGGGGGCAAAGAAAGAATTTAATTGTACTTGGAAACTTGTTATCCCTATTGTGCACATGACGATAAAGTCTTGACATCTCAAATCTTGCTGTAATAGAAACATAACAACCCACCGTGTCTGACAGTTCTGTGTGTGAGTGTGTGTGTCTTTCTGTGTGTGTGTTTCTTTTCTGGAATGTTCTAGAAAGAGTTAAGTTGGATGTGTGGCTCATTGTTTTGGTTCCAAGTGAACTCTCACCCTCTCCCTCTCTCTCTCTCCACAGGGCTACCGCAGCTGCCTGTAGAAGTCATAAGAAATGTCAGGCAACGTACATCTTAAACTCATCCTTTAAAAAGCCACTGTATGTTTGATAAGTAAATTGTAGTCAATTATTAAGGATTTCTTATGTAGTAGCGAGAGTAGTTTTTGTGGCGATGACACACATGGCAACATTGTCCTACATTTACATTAATCGTCATAGAAACATGTGTCTGTTTTCATGCTGATCACAAGAGATTTGCAGGTGTCACAGCAGTTACATAAGAGCCATTAGATCTAAAATGTGATTGGTACACTGACAGAATTCTAAACCGAATCAGATTCTACATCTCATACCACAGCAAAACAACGTTAAGAATCGAGGTCCATGGAGTATTCATGTTGCACCAGCAGAGGGCGGTGCAGTTTACCATTTCAAGAACAACAGTTCTTTGCTCGCTTTAGTTTGAACAAGCAGGTTTGAAAAAAGCACTTGATATGACAATACATAGGCTATAAAAAAGTAAATGTAATTGAACCTCTAAGTGAGCCATACAAAAGCAGAACCCAAGGGGAAAAACTATTAAAACATATGAAAACATATTATATAATGAAAATCATTAATGGCATGCAATTCAGTATATTGAGCTATTTAAATAAGACTGGACCATGGTTAAAAATGAAATGTTTCAGTTTCAACATTAGCATTAGACAAAGACGGCGAACGAATACCGCATTGTTCTGTACACTCGTATGGGGTGAGTGACTAAGTTGTGATGCAGATTCACAGGTGGCTACTGTGGCTTTCGGTGTTGAACTCGTCGCAGTACAGATTTACCCCGAGTTTGGCGACCTCAGGCCGACACGTCTGAAAATGACTGCGGCAAATTTCGCGACCAATGTCAACAAAACGGCGCAGCATGTTAGCAACTGGGCAGATTTTGTCATCTGTAACGTCTCCTTTTTTTCTTCCTGGTTTCATGATACTTTGTAAATGATACATCATTTTGAAAGTGAAGCTAGGCAACTTTACATTGATGAGATTCCATCATTACAAAGGAATGTGGAAGTGTAGAAACTTCTTTTTTCCTAGTAAATGGTAAAAGATAATGAAACGCGTTTAAAACTATCCAGTTATTTCTCACACTTATAAAACACGGTGAGTTCCTAGAGTTCCTAAAGTTGTTAATGTCGTCTACCAAACATAAAAAAAGGTTGGAGTTGTGAACAGGGATGACACTGTAGGCTCTGTGTCCGATGGTAGCGCACAGAACCACAAACAACTCTCGTTTCTCCGTTTGTTTTGTTCACTAAAGGGAGAAGCCAGCCCTGTGACCACAGACCGTAGACTCTGCAACAAAGCCACGTCGCCTCAGGGCTCGGGTCTGACCTAAACCAATCAAAACACACTTTCGTTTTTTGGCCAGGCTCATAATTAGACGTTATTACACACATTTTGCTTGCCAAATAGTCACAGCGTCAAATTGTAGTGGAGCACAATCTACACTAGATTTTCACTAGATCTCTAATTCACACGGATCAGCGGGTCTACTGATGACTGACTTTTATGACGAGGTTGTTTTTTTTTAACACCATGTGCTCAAAAGTAAAAGTATATAGAGTTTACCTTTGTATATCTTTGAAAATAAAAGGTAGAACATTTTGCTTAAATAATAAAGCGAATCAGTTTCTTCATTACACAAGGTTGAAAACAAGTTTGCCAGATGATAGTGTATATGTTGCTGAAAACAAAGGAAACCTGAACAGGGTGTGTGTCTGTATTCTCATATTCACCCAGAATGTGATGTTCTTGGCGTTCTTCTGCTGGTTGTTGTATACCCACAGTGTTGCACAGTGTAATGATAGTAAGAGAATAGGTTATTATTCATCAATTATATCATTAATTCATAGCACTTGAAACATACTCACATTTGACATCAAAGTAAAAAAAGACACCTGACTTTTTGCTTTTAAAAGATTTAACAATGGCATGACAGTTAGCTTGTCACATTTTCTCCATCAGTTCTCTGATCAAAACTCTGTGCTTGCAGCTGAAAATGTAGCATGTGGTTCGCTTCAGAGATAAAACCTCACTACGTTGTTCAGCTGATTCATAAGCAAAGTTCAATTTTGTAGCAAATGTCCTGTTTACACAGCTGACAAATTAAACAAAGAGACAGCACAGTCACACCGGGCTTTGATGCCCCCTGGATCAGCAATGGCAGCTCTAATCATGGCAGCACCAGACCAAGATCCATAGAGTCTGGGATGTACCACATCAGCAATGGCAGCTCTAATCATGGCAGCACCAGACCAAGATCCATAGAGTCTGGGATGTACCACATCAGCAAGGACTCCAGATCCAGGCTGTGCAAAGATGACCCTGAAGAGCAGAAGAGGCCTGCAGTGATAGATGTAGTGATAGATGTAGTGATAGATGTAGTGATAGATAGCAACATCGGGAACAATGAACACAAAAACTTGAGAAACACCAAGGGCTGAGAGAAGAACTAGAAAAAACATGGAAGAAGACAAGAGTGGTTCTCACAATATCTGAAGCACTAAGGGTCTAAGCCCCAAACTGATAGATTGGCTCCCTCTGAGATCTGAGAACATCTTAGATCACTAACCAAAAGATTGCAGTAAGATACTCCACAGAACGCTCAAGCACCATGGTAACAGTAGCCTCTGGGGAACATAGAACATACATTCATATTTTTATTTAGGGCTGATAAAAATGGTAAATGGCTACAAAACTGAAGAGCTTATGACATAAAAGTACAAAAGAAAATATAGGTGTGATGCTGGTCGCGAGGCGAAGGACGAGACACAGAATCCTTGCATATGACGGACGTCACTTTTATTCTACTGAACATATAGCGCATAAAGCGCACATTTAACGTGAAACAAGCACAGACACGTGTAAACTGTAGACAATGACGAGCACAGGACACTGAGCGAGCGCACATTAAATAGACGAACCACATAATCCCCATGTGATTACGATACAAGCCACAGGTGAGACAGATTATCACAAGACACAACCACAACCACGGAGTTCCACAGACGCAGACGATGCACGTGGACAACGTAAACACATGCCCAAAAGGGAGGGGCCGGGGTCCTCAACGTGACAATAGGCTGTATTTGAGGTTATCTTTCTATCTTCCCTCCCTCTACACTGACTGGTTGGTTGATGTATAGTATAGTGGGTAATAATGCTTCCTGCCCTATCAGGGACTGGGTTTATAACCTCAGCTTGGTAAGTGCTCTGTATTAAGACCATTCCTTGGGCAAGACTCCCAACACTGCATCCCCATACCTCTGTAATATGGCTGAAATTATAAGTAGCCCTGGACAAGAGCATCTGTCAAATGTGTAAATGATTATAACATCTAGGTGATGCCACTGTATGTTATGTCTTTCAACATCAAAAACATGATACACTGTTCCTGTCCCCCATTCGCTGTTGTAATCCACTGGTAACCTGACACTCTCCTGCATAGATGCTTTGATAGAAACAGGTAGTTCTTCTGGCTCCTATGTGTCATTTGTATTTGTCATAGTTTGAGTGACTCAGTCAGACGCCCATGAGTTTATTATGGCATGTTGCCAACTTGCTAATAACTTCCAGCTTAAGGTTTTGGCTGAAATTTATGTTTCCCTTTATGTCCATTTTATGTTCATCAACCATTCGCGCGGTGTCCTGTGCTCGTCATTGTCTAAATGTTACACGTTCGTTGCAAACGTGTGTTTTGTGTATGCGCTATCCGTGCTTCGTTATATTTGTGAAAATAAACGTGACGTTCGTCAGTCGCAAGAACTCGTGCCTCGTCCTTCAGCCAGACACAGACGTCACAGAACGACGAGCCGACCAAAGAATGCCAGGCTACACCACCCGTGCAAAGAAGGGGAAGAGACCCAGCAGGCACCACCATGGCTCTTCCCCTGCACAGCACCGCAATGCCTCCATACCCCTCGAGCTGATGGAGGAGGACCCTTTCTGTAAGCTCATGCTGCGTCAGGCTCGAGAGGCAGCCAATGCCGAGTTGGCGGAATGCTTCCGCGAAGCCGCGGAACGGAGGTGGAGGGAACAACACCCCTCTCCTTCCCGAGACCCCTCGCCCCTGAGGGTAGGCTCCCTCGAACTCTGCTCCACGGAGAAGACCCCCGAGAGCGAGTTTGAGGGGGAGGACTCAGAGGGCGAGGAAGAGGAGGACGAGGACTATTCCCCCTCCGTGGGCTCCGCCCCCACCGTAGACTACGGTGAGGGTGAGGAGGAAGAAGAGGAGGAGGAGGAGGAAGACCAGGCTCCCTCGGTTTGTTCCGCCCCCACCGTAGACTACGGTGAGGGTGAAGGGGGAGAAGAGGACTATTCCCCCTCCGTATGCTCCGCCCCCACCGAATACTACGGTGAGGGCGAGGAGGAAGAACACCGTCCACCTTCCGTGTGCTCGGTTTTCACCGACTACTCTGACAGCGAGCTACTAACGGAGGAAGAGGACGAGGGGAGCTCGCTCTACTCGGGGTGCTCGTCCAAGACCGTGAGGGGGAGGAGGAAGCCCGAGGAGGGCGTGTCCCCCGAGCACACAGAGGGAAGCGCCATGGACTACTCCAGGGGTGGCAGCCCGGAGGAGCCCATAAGCTGGAGCCTGGACAGCGAGGAAGAAGAGGAGATGGAGGTCACTACCGCTGTCGGGTCCAGCGAAGAAGAGCGAGGAAGAGAGGGATTCCCCCGAGGTGGTACCCCTGAGAGAGAGAGGGCAGGTGTAAGAGGGCAGGAGAGAGTAAGTGGAGTGCAGGTGTAATATGATCTTTCTTTCTCCTGTGGGTCAGAACCCTTGCAGCAGCGTTCTGAACTCACTGTAGGTGAGAAATGGAGCTCTTTGGAAGAGCAGATAGAACAGCGTTACAATAATCTTGATGTGATAAATGCATGGACAAGTTTTTCACTGTCAGCAGGAGAGAGCATATCTCAGACCTTAGCGATGTTTTGAAGGTGAAAATAAGTTGTCTTGCATGTAGTCATGATGTGTGATTTGAACCTGAGCTCATTATCAAAAGTGATGCCCAGTGATGCCAAACGCATTGTTTGGCCTTCAGATTAATCTGATTTAAATAAGACTGGACATCAGTCCTTTGTGAATCACTATCAAGAACAAGAACCTCTGTCTTCTCTTTATTTAATTGCAGAAAATCATGACCAGTTAGATACAATCTAAACCAGTCTAAGACTACGCCACTAAGGCCTACCCAGCTCTGCCCAGCTCTGTAGTCGTTCCTCGGGGTCCACATTTCTGCGGATCTCACCTGGTCACTGAACACATCCCACATCATCAGGAAAGCACAGCAAAGGCTCCACTTCCTCCGACGGCTGAAGAGAATCAACCTGCCACAACAGCTTCTCTGCATCTTCTACAGGTCCACAGTGGAGAGCATTCTGAGCAGTTGTATCACGGTCTGGTACGGCAGTGCTACTGCTGCTGAACACAAGGCCCTGCAGAGAGTGGTGAAAACTGCCCAGCGCATCACCTCGGCTGCCCTCCCACCCATGGAGAATCTTTACAACAAGAGATGTTTGAGGAAGGCCCTCTGCATCTCCTCCGACCCCACACACCCCAGCCACCGGCTGTTCCAGCCTCTGCCATCAGGAAGGAGGTACAGGAACATCAAAGCCAGAACCACAAGACTCAGGAACAGTTTTTTTCCCCGTGCTGTCAAACTGGTATCACCAGCCACTTTAACTCAACTGGACATATATAGACTTACCCCCCCTGACTATATCTCATATTTGCCACCAGTCCAGAGACCAGTCCACCAGCCCATTTGCACCATGCACTTTATCCCTGTCCTATTCCCCATTTACCTGCTATGTTCCTACCTCAGCCACTGTTGCACCTCTGCTATTCACACACACTGTGCATACCATACTTATATTTTTTTTTCATACACTATAACGTTATCTATTTTACATAAAAAAAATAATAAAAAATGTAAATGTGCCATATTTTTGTCAATTGTGATTTTACCCCAATCGAAATTTGTCCTCCGCTTTTAACCCATCTGTGCAGTCAGAACACACACACACACACACACACACTAGTGATTACTAGGAGGCTGTGGACCACACGTGCCCAGAGCGGTGGGCAGCCCTAGCCCTGCCCCTGGGGAGCAGTTGGTTTGGTGCCTTGCTCAAGGGCACCTCAGTCATGGCCTCAGGTCTGGGACTCGAACCCACGACCCACGACATTCTTACCTTGCATATTTAATGTCTGTTGCCTGGCTTGCTCCATGACCGTCTTGCACTATGTTGTATGTAATTGCTGCTGCGATTTTGTAGTATGTAATTGCACTGAGGCCTAGCCTAAAAGTGTTTTGTTGTGCTGTACAACCCTGTTTCATCCAGCATAATGACAATAAAGTTGAATTGAATTGAAGAAGTATTTCATGATCAAGAGGGTCAAAAGCGGCACTTAAATCTAGCAGAAAAAAGACTGAGAGTCTCAGGTCATTTACTACCTTAACTAGTAGGGGTGGGAATCGTTTACTATCTCACGATTCGATTCGATTCCGATTTTGGGGGCCACAATTAAATTCAAAAATCGATTTTCGATTCAAAACGATTTTCGATTCAAAAAACGATTTGATTTATAAAAATGTGTGCTTCAGTCTATAAAATCTGCATGATCTACTACAGTCTGCTTTGCAAGACAGAACGGCAAATACAGAAAATCTAGTGTGTCTTTCACATTTAATTAACAAAAATTAAGTGCTTTGGTAAAATAAAATGGTTTTTGTTGTTACCAAAATTCTTGAGCTTCATTTTGCGAGCTGTCAGGGCTGGCTCGGATGCAGTTCCCCCAGCTGTCGCTAGGGGCACCATAGTCAGTCCCAGACTAAACCGACGTAACCGTACGTTCTCAGCCAGTCTCTGCTTTCTCTGTGATTGCTTATCGTTTAATGGTGTCTCACCACCTCTCTCTGTTATGCTTTCTCTTTACTTATTCGAGTATCTCATGCGTCGCTTCCTGACCCATCTCAAGTTTTCCCAATCCTGTATGTCTTCCTATCCGTTTTGCCTTTATTTTTGGGAAGGGTTTTATTTTGCTGCAGCGTTTTTTGCCAGTTAATTCTGCTGGTGTCCTTGGTTTCGTTTTCGCGTTGCATTTATCCGTGCTGTTTTTTAGTTACTGTTGTTTTGTTTCTTCCTCCCGTCTCACTACGGTTGAGTGTTATTTTTCACGCGTTGTATTTTCCGCATTGGTTTTTTGTTTCTATTTACTCCGTGCCCTCACGGTTTTGCTTTCTATTATCTTGCGCGTTGAGTCTTCCGTGTTGTTTTGTTTGTTCGTTCTGGGTCGCTGTGCGCGTTTCCCTCTCGCTAATACATTTGACGAGTGTCAAACGTCTTGCTCTTGCGAGCCGGCACTTGGGTCCATCCTTCTCTATATTATTTCTCACCCTTCTCTATATTAACGCTCCCGTGCTCACCGCGTTACACAAGCCTTGCACACGAGCTACATTGTGTCCAGTTTGGTCTTCCCCGGCATTCGGTAAAAACCAAAATGAACCCATATTTTTGCCTTAAATGAAGACCGGACAGGTTGAATATCTCTTTCCTCCATGTGTTTTGAACCTTTTCCGCGCATGAGTGTGTCTCAGAACATGCTGAGTAAAGTCTCGCGTAATTTTGTAATTACGTAACGCGAGACTTCACCACGACTTAGAATCGATTTTGGGACATTTAAAATCGATTCTGAATCGTAGTAAATGAGAATCGATTTTTGATATATGAATCGATTTTTTGGCACACCTCTATTAACTAGTGCTGTTTCAATGCTGTGCATAGCTCTGAAACAAGACTGAAAAGTAATTTATTTGATTTACTTTAACATAATCATTCAATTGGATTGACACAACTTTTTCAATGATTTTGCAAAGAAAGTGAAAGGTAGATATAGGTCGATAACTATTGAGAATTGTGGGATCTTTAATAGTGGTTTAACCACTGCAGTTTTAAGAATATTCGGAAATTCTCCCAGTTGCAGAGACTGATTAACAATCCTTAGAACTTCATTAACGAATGAGCTCAGAAAAAAAGCATTTTGGTACAGGGTCCAGTTCACATGTAAATAGGCTATGATGTATATACACATACTATTACAGCCCTTCTAGCCAATGATGTCACAATTGGTCTAGTTGTGTTCAAGAGATTTTGAATGAATCTGGTACGATATACACATGTAGTTTGCACTGTGAATTTAACTGAACAGCATGCATGTCTCTCAGAGGCTTCTTTGTTCCCGGATGATCTGAGCGTGTTTGGCATATTAGTTTGATTTTAATTTACTTATTCATTCGTTTGTTTGTTTTTCAATATATTTTAGTGTGCAATGCATGCAAAATAGTTTAAACCAGTGGTATTAGGATTTTAACCTCTGAATCTGAATCCAAGAGCACTCTTGTTAACAGAGAGAGAGAGAGCATATAAGAGGACTTATTTAGTCCAGATAGTATGCTTTGCTTACTTTAATAACATGACTGACACCATCCATTGGCACAGCTCAGCATCCAAGACCAGCACAACTCTCCTAATACACTTTCATTTTTCTTCATGTTTTATCTCCACCTCGTCTTCCGTTCCCCTCACCCCAAGAACAACTGGAGCGTGATCAAACTTGAGAAGTGAGAATGGCCAGGCTGCAGCTGCAATCTGCACCGAGCGAAAAAAAAAAAAAACAGATTTATGAACGTTTGCAAAAAAAGTAGCATACTTACAGGGTTAGAAAGACGCATGTTTCATGTTCAGAGTTTTCAGAGTGTAAAGTGCCTCTTTATGGACAACAGAGAGACAGCAGAGAGGTCCTGTGACATACTTTCAAACACTTAATCTTTTAACAGCAAAAGCAAAAACACCATAAAACAGTAATGTCCACACGCCTAGCAGCATCAGACATGCCCACACGTCTAGCAGCATCAGACATGTCCACACGTCTGGCAGCATCAGACATGTCCACATGTCTGGCAGCATCAGACAGGACATGTGGATCAGACACTAGGTGTTGATTATGGAATTCCTCCACACTTCTTGTCCCTCCTTCTCACAGATTGTGGACTGTGCAGCGTGTCCTTTCACAGGGGGGTGGCCATACCCCAGGCTGTCCCCCGCGCACCTGTCCCGGGCCTCGTCAAACTTTAACTGACTCCTCACCTATTCTATAATAGAACTTGAACTATGATTTTGGCTCACTGTAGTTCTGAGAGAAACAGGAAAGTTTTGTTATCTCCTCACTGATTTCCTAATGTGGATCGGAGGGCTTGATGCCTTTGGCTTATATGTCAGGGTCTGTCTACCTCTAACGCCGAGAGTGTTATGGAGCAATTGCAAGGTGGACAAATGTGCTGAGAAGAGCAAGATTTATTTTGAAAATCCATCCTCAGGGTCCTTAACACAGTCCAGGTTCATATTTTCAGAGCAGTCTGAAACAAACAAACAAAAACTAGAACAGAGAGTAGGGATAAACAACGCTAAACATGGGGCTACGTACAATAACCAGAAAATGACAAGTGAAACATACAGGGTTTAAATACACAGAACTAAATTAAACACACATGAGACCAATAATGAAGGGAAGAGTTACGAACAACGAGGTGTGACAATAATAATAATAAAAGTACATGGAACACGAAAACAAGGGCTTGACTGACAGCGGGGGATGGGGCCAGACGTAACAGTCCAGAATGAACAAAGGTGCATAAGACATAGTAACAAACAGGACCCAGAGGAAACGGGCATAACAACACAAGCAAAAATGAAACCAGAGACCACGGAGGGCAAAAACAAAGAACCATAGAAAGACAAAAAAGGCCCACAATAAACAGAAGGGCTACCAGGCAATACCAAGAAGGGCCAGACAGGGGGGGTAACACTGAGTGGCAGAACTAGGAGGCACAGTGGTGATGTCCAGCGGTGGGTCCATGGGATCCAGAGGATCTGGGTGTGCTGTAAGCACGGTGGCGGTGTCCAGGGCAGATGGGATGGCTGATGGGACAGCCACTTCCACAAGAGCCTACGAGACCCTGGAAGAACACATACAGACACATTCCCCTCTCAGGGGTTTTTCTGCATGATCATTCTGTCTTAACACATTTTGCGCTACAGGCTGCTCCACCCTGTAGCGTTGGTCAACACAGGCACACTCTTGGTTCTTAGCTGTGGTCTCATTCCACAAAGTGACCAAAACGAAGAGATGTGGACGACGAGACACTGGTGCACCCACACAGTCAGGGGATCTGCTGTCTCTGGCCTTATGCTGCTGGAACAGGGACAAATCTGATGGCGAATCAGCTGGAGGTCTGTCCCAGTGGACAAACTGTCCAGTGTCTCACTCTCTCACTGTGTCCTTCCATTACTGATTATTCTCTACCGCCCAGTAGACGCCGGGTCTATGTACAATAATCAGTACCGCCCAGTAGACGCCGGGTCTATGTACAATAATCAGTACCGCCCAGTAGACGCCGGGTCTATGTACAATAATCAGTACCGCCCAGTAGACGCCGGGGCTATGTACAATAATCAGTACCGCCCAGTAGACGCCGGGGCTATGTACAATAATCAGTACCACCCAGTAGACGCCGGGTCTATGTACAATAATCAGTACCGCCCAGTAGACGCCGGGTCTATGTACAATAATCAGTACCGCCCAGTAGACGCCGGGTCTATGTACAATAATCAGTACCGCCCAGTAGACGCCGGGGCTATGTACAATCATCTGTACCGCCCAGTAAACGCCGGGGCTATGTACAATAATCAGTACCGCCCAGTAGACGCCGGGTCTATGTACAATAATCAGTACCGCCCAGTAAACGCCGGGGCTATGTACAATAATCAGTACCGCCCAGTAGACGCCGGGTCTATGTACAATAATCAGTACCGCCCAGTAGACGCCGGGGCTATGTACAATAATCAGTACCGCCCAGTAGACGCCGGGGCTATGTACAATAATCAGTACCGCCCAGTAGACGCCGGGTCTATGTACAATAATCAGTACCGCCCAGTAGACGCCGGGGCTATGTACAATCATCTGTACCGCCCAGTAAACGCCGGGGCTATGTACAATAATCAGTACCGCCCAGTAGACGCCGGGGCTATGTACAATAATCAGTACCGCCCAGTAGACGCCGGGTCTATGTACAATAATCAGTACCGCCCAGTAGACGCCGGGGCTATGTACAATCATCTGTACCGCCCAGTAAACGCCGGGGCTATGTACAATAATCAGTACCGCCCAGTAGACGCCGGGGCTATGTACAATAATCAGTACCGCCCAGTAGACGCCGGGGCTATGTACAATAATCAGTACCGCCCAGTAGACGCCGGGGCTATGTACAATAATCAGTACCGCCCAGTAGACGCTGGGGCTATGTACAATAATCTGTACCGCCCAGTAGACGCCGGGGCTATGTACAATAATCAGTACCGCCCAGTAGACGCTGGGGCTATGTACAATAATCTGTACCGCCCAGTAGACGCTGGGGCTATGTACAATAATCAGCAAATGAAAAGTGAAACATTTAGATAACCAAGGAACTAAACTAGACACACACGAGATCAATAATGAAGGGTGGAGTAACAAACAACAAAGTCTGACAACTGAAACAAAAAAGCGCACAGATAATGAAAACAAGGACATGACTGACAGGTCACGGTGAGGTCTGACATGACACAATCTATATATATACTTACAACGTTAATTCACTTGACATGCATTTGAGGGTTTTTTATGCTATATTGTACAGCAGCCTGTAAGGAAATGCCCTTCTTCATTTCTGCGAAATTTGTTATTTTACGAAGTTTTCCATGCACAAAAAACCGAACCCCTGCCCCCTTGTTTGATAGACAGAGCGCGGGACAGATAGCAGAGGTCTTGGAGTGGAGGCGGGTGAAGTGAGCATAAACTTTAACATTGTCATGAGATTAACCGCTAGCTGATGATCACGTGATTTAGAGTAACTGGCGGATGAGTTAAAGTAAAAGAGTTGTGCGCGCTCGCGCGTGCTCGCATTTCGGAGAGGATTGAGAAGATCCGTATATTTGACGCATGCCAAATTAAAAAGGTTTTCCCTGTTTGACAGGGGTTTATAGGTGTGTTCATAGTCATGATACATTCAGCTTACAAGACATGACCTCCCACAGAGCAGAGAAACAGCTTTATCGTCTTAAAACTTGGATCGCTTTTTGTGCGAACTTCCAATGGCAAGACATTGGCTTTGTAAAATGAGCGGTATGGTTTTCATACGTTTATTAGCATAACTTAAAGCTATAAGTTGAATTCCACATTAGAACGTTCAAGGAATTATCGAACTATTACAATTATTATTATTACGTGACTATAAAATTTAAGCCCGCAAGCACTGCATAAAATATAGTTGAGTCAAGATGAAATTTTGTTAAGATATACTGAATTAGGTCTGTCATTCGAGACCTTAATTCACTGTGGTCAACATATTACTGATGGCAAAACATAACTTGAAAACAAAACGATTTTTTTGCAGATTCATGAAGTATAACTATAGGTCAACGAAGCGATCCAGAATTCCTTATAAGCGATTCAATTCAGTTACTTTCACTTTCATTTTCTCAGATCGCCGTGTTCTCGTCAGAGTTGTAATAACGCAGAGAGAATTCTTATATTCAATTGACATCATGATCGTGAAAAGTGGATTCCATTCGGGAAACGACAGGAAAGGCGCTTAACCAACGAGCCAACGACACCAACGAGCGTTGCGCTAATTCTGCAGGACTCGCTCTGAAACGGATCGTCTCGGATTTGAGACGCTTATGTGACTCCGTTGATGTTCACAGCAAACCGAGTATTTGAATTGTGTTTACACCGAATTCTTTTAAAGCAGCAATCGACTGGCAGTGTGCACCTGGGTAAGTTCTTCAACGTTTATATTTTTTATTGCTTTAAAATGGTTTTCTTATAATCTGTGAAAATGACAGCACTAACTACCTTCTGAATAACTGCCAGCTGTCCAGTGACTGTTTTTGCATGTTTTAATATGTGATTTTTTTTTTCTTTTGAGCGAGGAAAAAAAACCCACATTTGTTGCTTTTACATATGATCAGATGTGTTCAGAATTGAGGAAACACCTCCTCCCCACTCCTCTGAGTTAAATGGCTTTGTGTTTTCTGTCTTCACTTAAGTGCGCTGACCGCTGTGCCTACATGAGCTGGAGTCATGGCAACCCTGCACTAGAATGGTGCATCACAATGACCCGGACCACGCCGCCGTACCTCAGGACCCCCTGAACCCCACCGACGTCCCGGCCGCCCAGCCCTCTCCCCCGACCCACTTTCGTCCCTTCCGCCGCGAGCAGGAGTGCGTGGTGGTGGCCCGCACCATGCGGTACCTGGAGCACAGCGGCTTCTACTCCGGAGCGATGGACGTGGACGAGGCGCACGCCCGCCTGTCCGCCCTCCCCTCGGGCACCTTCCTCATCCGCGACAGCACGCAGATCGACGTCTTCTTCACGCTGAGCTACCAGTCTGCGGAGGGTCCCACCAGCGTGCGCGTGCTGCTGGGCGACGAGGGGTTCGCGCTGGACGGCAGCAGACACGTCTTCCCCTGCCTCTTCGCCCTGCTGGCCTTCTACATCTCCTCGTCCAAGAGGAGCCTCCGCAGACCTTACCGGGGGAACTCTCCCCAGACCCTCCAGGAGCTGTCACGCAGGGCCGTGGTGCGCACGTATGGACGAGACAGCCTGGAAACCCTGCCCGTCAGCACCAACGTCAGGGACTATTTGCAGCTGTATCCTTTCAGTATATGAGAGGGTGGATGGAGGAAGGTGACCGATCCTCACATGCATCCATGTAAGCACATGCCGGTACAGAAAGCACTACCACGGGATGATATCTGCCTGCCATGCAGACATCGTGTTTCATTTCAGTCAGTCATCAGTTTTAAAAAACGACTAAATCAAATGGGCTTTTTTTCTGGACTTTAGGAAATGCAGTTTGTGCCACATTTGTTTAGTCTGTAGAATGTAATAGTTTGAATTGAGAACAGTACTGTAAAACGATTTAAAATGCTGTATTGTTGATGCTTCTCTCAAGACTTTGTACTAATTTATATGTAAATGAACATTGGGCTGACTTGAATAAACCACCTGAAAATAAGTAATTAATGACATAAGTCAACAGTTTCTTTGAATTTAGCAATTTCAGTAAAGCAGTGCAGTAATATTAGATGTTGGTCAAATGCATATTCATTTTGCATTTTAATATTTTTGCGTACATAATAATAAGCATTATTTGTTAGTAGTGTTTTGTTTTTACTGTAAGATGTCTTATTATTAAAGGAACTCTGAAAGTCCAAGTTGCTCTTCTGATTATTACCATTCCTCTCATAAACGCATCAGCAGATAATCTGGTCGCTCCATTTAGGAGAAATAGAAAGAGAAAGTACTTCTGTATTAGCTCATCTGATACGTAATTTAAGATGGATTATCATCCTGTTTTTTTTTTTTTATCAAACAAGGCCTTCAGATTATTTGCATTATAGTGAGCTCGGACTCACTTTATTCAACTTCTCTCAACACATTTCATTAGATATGTTTGGGGGGGGGGGGGGGGGGGGGTCACCAGACTCAGCTGGAGTCCAGTTCTCCCTGGTTTGAGATTCCACTAGAAGTTTCCATCTGCAGAGGAAGGCTTTCTAACCTGTCACGAATTAAAATGTTGGCGCATGTTCTCTGAATGAAAGTTCAATAGCCCCATCTAGCGGACAAAGCAGTCACAATTATGGTTAGAAAATGGCTAAAGGACGAACGTGCCAAAATTCGGTAATATATTTCAATGGCAGTCGCTTTGCAACAAAACACACGGGAAAACCATCTATGTAAAGGTAAAGTAAAGAATGACCTGCAATAGTTGTGCAATCGTGTGAATACCGTGATTTCATAAACACCTACACAAATCTAAAAATAACTGAACGTGTCAGAATACTATGTGAGGACACTTAATATAAAGAAGTATATAATAAGCTTGCATGTATACTGGAAGTTGTATATTTGGAACGTCAGTACTGATATTGCACAGTTCTGGAATGCACTGAAGTGTATAGGAATCATTCTAGAATAGAAAGGGATCAAAGCATTTGGGTCAAGGTCAATAATAAAAGGAAGCCGTGTCACTGTTGCCATGCTGACGTCACTGAGACACGTCCTCACTTCACCTTATGCCTGCCATTCAACATGTTACGTCATCTTTATTTCTACAGCACATTTAAGTGACATCAAGTGCCGACCAAAGTGCTGAACGATAGATATAATAACACACACCTAAAATACCTAAACATATAAAAAATTAAACTAGGCATAACAAGATATTGAGAAAAATCCCTAAAAACACTAGCAATATAACACAGAGATAGAGAACATGATGACAAAGGCCAAAACAACTAATGGCAAAGAAATCACTCAGGACTCAAAGGCCTGTGAGAATAAGTAGATTTTAAATTAGATTTAATATATCTAGATTTAATATATCTACTGTGGCTGATTCCTTATTAAACAGAAGATTATTCCAAAATCTTGGAGTCACTACAGAAAAAGCCCAGTCAACTTTGACCTTTAACCAATCTAAACACCACTGGTTAGAGGAGCGTCTAAACGTGAAAGTGAAGATTTGTGATGTAACTCGTAGCCAAGCCATGAAGGGCTTTAAAAACAATAACCCTGAATTTTACTGGGAGCCAGTGCAATGATGCCAGTACAGGGATGATACTGTCCCTTTTATACGGGTCAGGAGACGTGCAGCTGCATTTTGGACCAGCTGGAGACGTGATAGGCTCGACTGAGAGATACCAGGTAAAGTGAATTGCAGTAAACAAGTCAGGAAATAAAAGCGTGGATAAGCGCTTTTCATGTCTTTAAAACAAGATGCTTTTAAGCTTAGCTATGTTTCTAAACTAATAAAAAAAACTTCCTCTAACCATTGTGCTGATTTGTTTCTGGATGTTTAGGTTAGAGTCAAAGTTGAAACCAAGAGTTTTTACATGATCATGCACATTTTTTTCAAAGCTTCCAAGTCATTGGCTAACACACTAACAGTCAGGATTTCTAAAAATCATAATGTACGTTTTTCTTGGTTTAACATGAGGAAGTTCTTAGACATCCAGCACTCAATGTCCCTCAAACAATCCAACGTGAGCTGTAAAGAGCAGTTTTTGTGTGGGTTTAGTGGAAGCTATATCTGTGTCATCTGCATAGCAATGGTAAAAGATATTATATTTTCGAAAGATAGACCCAAGAGGGAGCATATATAAAGAAAAAAGGACAGGTCCCAGAATAGATCCCTGTGGTACACCACAAGCAACAGGTGCTGAAGAGGAGGCGGATTCACCCAACTTAACCGAGAAGGTTCAATTCTCTAAATAAGAGGCAAACCACTTTAGTGCTACTCCTTCTATACAGACACCATACTTCAGGCGATCTAGCAGAATGGCATGGTCGATGCTGTCAAAGGCTGCACTTGGGTCTAAAAGAATTTAAATTGCACTAAAATTTCACTAAGAAATAAAATGACTAAAAAGTAATTTAGAACCTTAAGAAGAGCTGACTCAGTTGCTATGGTGAGCCCTAAAACCTGCCTGATACCTGTCCAGAATGTTATGTTGCTTTACAAAAGAATCAAGTTGATGAAGTTGTCTCTAAAACCTTTGCCAAAAAGAAATTGGTCAAAAATTCTCTAAAACTGCGGTATTTAAGCCAGGTTTAAGCTTCAGAAGATGCTGCACTACTGCATGTTTAAAAAAAGGGACTCCACTATTAAGACTGCTATTTATTGTTATCTGAAAACTAGGGACAATAGATGACAGAACACCTTTGTGGAGTGATGTAGGAAGCACATCCAGGCAGTTTCATGCGCAGCATTAGCTCAGTCAGATCAAACAGTGATAAAGGCACAAACTGACATAAATAGGTAGGGGGTCAAGTGAAGGGGTCATGGGCCAAATAACCTGTTAGTGAACGCAGACTATCAATTTTAGAAGTAAAACACCTCACAAAATTATTACGTTTCAGCAGTAGCTTCGAAGGTGGGAGGTATAGTGGAGTGTAATACTGTATTTATCGTATTGAACGGGACTTTTGGACTGTGAGAGTGACTAGCAATGATGCTAGAAAAGTAGCTTGCTCTAACTTCTTTGAGGCCATGTTGATAATTCTTTAGACATTCTTTACGAATTTATATGAAATTTGAAGTCGATCTTTCTTCCATTTCCATTCTGCACTACTATGAGTGTACAAACTTGTGCTGTTTAGCCATAAGGTTGTGACTTCACTTTGACACTTCTAGATTTTAACAGAGGGGGACATTCCAGGTTCAGAAAGTAGATCTCTCCCACATGTTGCTCAGGCTTCCTGGATTGTGTAGCCAGAGGTTTAGAAGGACAGCATACAGGGATGTTAAACTCACAGAGAAGCAGGACTTTATCGGAGCTAGACAACGTGTCTGATAGAAAAGAGAGTTCCTGAATGAAGTCCTTGTTATATTTAGGAGGTCTATACGCTAGGGCACAGAATACAGGACATGATCAGCTCGAGTGACTGTACCTCCAGCAGATGATAAACAGTATTTTAAATGATTTGTAAAGACTCACGAGACCTCCACCTCGTGCGGTAGATCTAGGAGTGTTAAACATGCAGTCACTTGGAGACAGTTCAGTAAGGGGGCTAGGGTCGCCAGTAGACAGCCTTGTTTCTGTTTTAATTATTTATGTTACGTTAGAGTAAATAGTGCGAACAAGATGCCGAAACTAAGAGCCCAGTTAAATAAGGCTAGCTTTATGTGAAGTGATAGCGCTAGTAGCAAAACATCGTGACACCAACGACATAACGACTGACAAAAGACACCGGCAACACGCACACTTAAATACAAACACAAGACACAAGTTCAACATATGACGTTAGCAAGGCGAGAGAATAACACACACACACACACACACACACACACACAAGCGCACGTGGACGCAGGCTAACATAAACACGCACGCGCCCGAGAGAGAGGAGTCAGGGGCTGCACATATAGGCCAATTATTTTATATTTCATAAATGTGTGATGGCGGTTTCACCGTGACATTCCGAGAAACATATAAATACGCAGCTCATTAAGGATGTTAGCTAGGCTACGTGTAATAAAGGTACTCACTGCAGTGCTATGGTCCTCCATGCATTATATCTTCTACATTTATAGGGTCGGTGTGTTCTAGACATCTTCGTGTTCATGAATCTAGACATTGCGGTCTGGAAACAAATATTCCATATGTAAGATAAATCTAATCAAGAGGGCAGTTTAGTGTGTGCCACATGTCCAAACTCTCTCGCCAGGTCGGTTGTGTGAATCTACAACTAGAGACAGCGTCACATCAACCAGTTTTAGACACGTTTTCGTTTGACCTGTAGGTGGTGCTATTGTTCTTAGGTCCACAGAAGCGAAAAAAGATTATTCTGGTGTGTTTATTGGTTGAAGGACAAGGACCAGTTACGTGCATTACTTACAGTAGTAATGGTCGGATAGATTTATGGACATGAGGGCTGGGGAGCTTTAAAAGTGGAAAGTGAGTTTAGCGAGAAGAGAACACACCAGCACATTGACTGTCTTTCCTCCTGGTTTCCCTCGTGTCACCCACCACCTTTCACTGATTGGTTTGCGGAATGTGAGTGGCAGGCTGCTGGTCGGCCCACATTGGTCGAATCAGATGGAAGAAGATGGGCGGAGCTTCTGGGGGTTGGAGGCTAAGAAGTTAAAGGTCACCTTCAAAAAGTCCTCCTGACTTCGATGCACGATACTAATTGTCTCTATTTCCTGGTTATTAAATACAAAACAAAACTAAGGGCTTAAGCTGTTGGCCATTCGAAGTTGCTCCTGCATTTATATGCAAATGGAATCCAGGAGCATATGCAAATGAATCCTCAATACATATGCAAATTGATGTGCATGTTTTTCTCAGTCTGATTATTGATTGTGTGTGTGTGTGTGTGTGTGTGTGTGTGTGTGTGTGTGTGTGTGTGTGTGTGTGTGTAGAGTCGTGACAATAGTGGCAGAGATTAAATGGCTGTCAAAGCTGTCTCCAGACACGCCTACCCCTCCCACATACATACATATGTGGACATATGCACACATGCATGGGCTGATAACACGTAAGCAACAGACACACCTAAATGCAAATCAGAAGATTCCTGAATGTCACATGTTGCCTCGTGCTCTGGCAGTGCTGGGTATCTCGTCCAGGCCACTAATCTCCATGGAAACTGAAGCCCCGCCCACCACAGCATCCCAGTACCTGGGACAGCAGACCATCATTCAATGGGTACAATGCATGCACGTTCACACACACACACACACACACACACACACACACACACACACACACACACACACACACACACACACACACATTAAAACAGACATGTTAGAGTTTACATTGTGCTTTAAATGTATTTTGTACATTTGTTGTAATTTCTCTCTGGCTGATATCGTATTCAGAAAACTGTAAAGGAAGAGAGATGTGGCAGCTTTGTGTGTTTGTGTGTTTTTGAGGACCTCAAAGAAATTCAGGAGACGTGTGTATTGCCTAACTAGGATCATATCTCTTTTGCATCTGTCTTATCTTGAATAAATGCAACCCTGATATCATGTTTGTAGTCATGTCATGCACACACAAATAAGTCTACGTGAATAATTCGAACCACAGTCTTGATTATTGCTCACGTGTGGATATTTGAGCTATTGCACGGTTTATAGCTTTTATAGACATCACACGAACAAAATTCAGGGACATCAGCTGAGTGAACTAAGTGAGCTGAACTACATGCTTTGTCAGTATTTTGCGAGATCGAGGCTGAATGAGGTGTTGTTATTCTGCTAAAATTCCACTAGATGTCACCGTTTGATTAAAGACGTGACAGACGTCTCCGCAGAAAAAAAGCTGGATTCAGAAAGTTCTTGTTTCAGTAATGTCCATTTATTCTTCACTTTCTTAACTATAATAATTCGCTTTGAGTCTTCTTCTTTACGTGATAAATTATTGAAAAGGAAAAAGGTGCATCATTATTATGTTTATCCATACGTAGGTGACGCGGACTATATCAACTAGCTTGGGTAGCCAAAACCTACTTTATAGTAACGTAACTGAAGTATATCAGGATTTTGGCCACTGGAGGGCTGGGGGTCTGGAGTGTGTACTCTGGAATGTAGTTTTTGTCATACATGCAGATTTGTAAATTCAGTTGAACATTTAATTGAACATTTATTCTTTTACTTCAATAACTGCAAGGGAATTTCACAGCAAGACATAGCCTACACATTTGAGTAAAAAAACCAGCCGTGTAAGCTACATGCTCGAGACTTTAAAACCACCGACGAACAGAAAACCTTCAATACAACAATCTCATCAGGGCGCACCACTGAGTCTTTGACTGAGGACAGAATTTAGTGTCAGCTTGTGTAAGCTACGGTGGTTCCAGCACTGCTATGGTGAGTAGGAGGGGTGTATCTGGCTCTCTCTCTTTCACACACACACACACACACACACACACACACACACACACACACACACACACACACACACACACACACACACACACACACACACACACAGTGGATTCTCTGAGGAGCCGTGTAGCTCGTGCAGCTCTGATTCTGATGCGTTCTGGATTCTGTGATGAGAGTCTACCGAGTCCATAGTCTGTGTGCTTCGAGTAGTCTCAGAGAGCATTCAGCGTGTGTGTGGGTGAAATGGATGGTGTGTTTTTGTAATGAATCGTTTCCCAACAATGTAAACACCTTGTTGTTGGCCAAAATATTACTATCTTGTAGCCTACAATTTATTCTCAATGTATTATTATTATTATTTTTACATTGTTGTTACAATACAGCCCTTTCAATACCTGTGTCCCAGGTCAAACTCAAAATGTAGTAAACATATAGGCCTAGACTATTTCGTACTGCCCATAATCTTGAATCAGTTTCGTTATGTTACTAATTTTTGAAGATCTACCGAATAATGGATGGGCCTAAATTCATCATAATGTCATCGACACAAGCCAAGTCAAGTGCTACGAAGTCATATGTGATCCAATGAAACAGGATATGATCTCTGCCCAGGTGGCTGTTGTATGTTTTCGTACCCACCCTGCAGGTGTTCGCTCTGTTCAATCACACTCATCTTACGAGCTCACACGCGCCTTTGAAATGTTAAACCAGCGACTGTCCAAATTCATGCAGTAGCGGATAAGCTGTTTTCACGCAAGTCCTTACATGTGCGTGTACCTGTATCACATGCGCGTGTACCTGTATCGCATGCGCGTGTACCTGTATCGCATGCGCGTGTACATGCGCGTGTACCTGTACCGCATGCGCGTGTACCTGTATCGCATGCGCGTGTACCTGTATTACAGATGCAGGTTATGGTGCGGCTGGCTGGCGAGGGACAAGAACTCAAAAGAACAGACCGAAAGATCATCACGTTACAGGTGGAGGGAAAATCCACAAAATGAGCAACATGGATAATTTTTGACTATGATTATGATTCATGTTTAAATGGTTTCTCGTTATTTGGTCAGATGACCCAGGGGCGTCTGTATCTGTGGGAATATGTGAAAAATATCCCGGTCAAAAGCCGGAATACAAAAAAACTTCGGACTGCTGTCTCCCACTCATCTCTCTCTCTCTCTCTCTCTCTCTCTCTCTCTCTCTCTCTCTCTCTCTCTCTCTCTCTCTCTCTCTCTCTCTCTCCTCTCTCTCTCTCTCTCTCTCTCTCTCTCTCTCTCTCTCTCTCTCTCTCCCCGCTGTCCCCTCCATCGCTGTTTGTGTCGGATTTCAGTGATCTTGCCAGAAGGAGAGTTAGAGCTCTTCAGTTTCACACAGTAATCTTTAACAATATCTCCAATCAATTTTTATTAAATCGTAGACCATGCCCTTTAAACATTTACAGTTTATGTCACCATCTGATAACTTTTATTCCCCCGTTTTATGTATTTAGGCGAATAAAAGCCGCTGACAGGTCATTTGTCATGAGAGATTCCGTGCTGGAAAAGCCGACACCAGTCAGGACGTCATCAGGAGAAAAAGCACAGCGGAACTCTACTGCCCTCTAGCGACTCCTCTAACCCCCACCAGGTGTAATACTAGTACTGCCGAGACAATTTGACCTATTGTTTGGTGTAATATTCATGTAAGGCAAGACGCAGGTTCTCATAGAAAAAATAAATTAGGAAACGAGATAAATAGTATACTTCTAGTATCCACTCCACCCACACACCCACACTCAAGTACTCCACTGAGTTAGATAATAAGAATTCAGTTTGGATAGGCTACATTATAAAGTGGAAGGAGATAATGCTTGCAATGAATGTGACCAGTGACTGATTTATTTATGTGTTACATTACTATTATTTTAGTTATTTATTTAGATTTTATTTGTATTATGCATTTGTTTCTATTCCAAATGCCTGTGTCAGAGAGTCAACAAGTCACTAATAGCTCAAAATTACAGATAACGATCATGTGATCGATATGTGTGCAAATACTGCCATTCTTTTTAACTCTGTGTGTGTGTGTGTGTGTGTGTTTGTGTGTAGGTGTGTGTGTAGGTGTGTGTGTGTGTGTGCAGGTGTGTTTTAACAGGAATGACATGAGTGTGTGTAGCAGTAGGCCTCAGTGAGATTTAGGACGTGGGTCTTTACATCACGAGCACGTTTGTCTATAATCTCACTTGATCGCTGTGTGCATGTTCACGCACTAAGACTGAAGGGTAACTAGCATCAGAGTGACTGCCAAGAGTCAACCCTCCACATCCACCTCTCTGATTCACCCCTCCATCACCCCTCCACATCCACCTCTCTGATTCACCCCTCCATCACCCCTCCACCTCCACCTCTCTGATTCACCCCTCCATCACCCCTCCACCTCCACCTCTCTGATTCACCCCTTCATCATCCCACCACCTCCACCTCTCTGATTCACCCCTCCATCACCCCTCCACCTCTATGATTCACCCCTCCATCACACCTCCACCTCTCTGATTCACCCCTTCATCACCCCTCCACCTCCACCTCTATGATTCACCCCTTCTTCATCACCCCTCCACCTCCACCTCTATGATTCACCCCTTCATCACCCCTCCACCTCCACCTCTATGATTCACCTCTCCACCACCCCTTCACCTCCAACTCTCTGATTCACCCCTTCATCACCCCTCCAACTCCACCTCTCTTTCACCCCTCTATCACCCCTCTACCTCTATGATGGACCCCACCATCACTCCTCATCCTCTCTCATTCACCCCTCCTTCAGCTCTGTGAGTGTTCGCTACACCCCCCATGTAATGTTCACAGGCCTCGGAGCACAGTGGAGTTGGTGCAGCAGGAGGAGGGGGTGTGTAGGTGGAGGGTGTGTGGGTGGAGGGGTGTGTGGGTGGAGGGGTGTGTGGGTGGAGGGGGTGTGTGGGTGGAGGGAGTGTGTGGGTGGAGGGGGTGTGTGTGTAGGTGGAGGAGTGTGTAGGTGGAGGGTGTGTGGGTATAGGGGTGTGTAGGTGGAGGTGTGTGTGGGTGGAGGGGGTGTGTAGGTGGAGGGGTGTACGGGTGGAGGGGGTGTGCGGGTGGAGGGGTGTGTAGGTGGAGAGGGTGTGTGGGTGGAGGGGGTGTGCGGGTGGAGGGGGTGTGTAGGTGGAGGGTGTGTGGGTGGAGGGGTGTGTAGGTGGAGGGGTGTGTAGGTGGAGGGTGTGTAGGTGGAGGGTGTGTGGGTGGAGGGGTGTGTAGGTGGAGAATGTGTGTGGGTGGAGGGGGTGTGTGTAGGGGGAGGGTGTGTGGGTGGAGGGTGTGTGGGTGGAGGTGGTGTGTGGGTGGAGGGGTGTGTAGGTGGAGGGGTGTGTGGGTGGAGGGGTGTGTAGGTGGAGGGGGTGTAGGTGGAGGGTGTGTGGGTGGAGGTGGTGTGTGGGTGGAGGGTGTGTAGGTGGAGGGGTGTGTGGGTGGAGGGTGTGTGGGTGGAGGGTGTGTAGGTGGAGGGTGTGTGGGTGGAGGGGGTGTGTGTAGGGGGAGGGTGTGTGGGTATAGGGGTGTGTAGGTGGAGAGGGTGTGTGGGTGGAGGGTGTGTGTGTAGGGGGAGGGTGTGTGGGTGGAGAGGGTGTGTGGGTGGAGGGTGTGTGTGGGTGGAGGGGGTGTGTAGGTGGAGGAGGTGTGTAGGTGGAGGGTGTGCGGGTGGAGGGTGTGTGGGTGGAGGGTGTACGGGTGGAGGGGGTGTGTGGGTGGAGGGGTGTGTAGGTGGAGGGTGTGTGGGTGGAGGGGGTGTGCGGGTGGAGGGGTGTGCGGGTGGAGGAGGTGTGTAGGTGGAGGGTGTGTGGGTGGAGGGGGTGTGCGGGTGGAGGGGTGTGCGGGTGGAGGGTGTGCGGGTGGAGGAGGTGTGTAGGTGGAGGGTGTGTGGGTGGAGGGGGTGTGTAGGTGGAGGAGGTGTGTAGGTGGAGGGGTGTGTGGGTGGAGTTGTGTGTGGGTGGAGGGGTGTGTAGGTGGAGGGGTGTGTGGGTGGAGTTGTGTGTAGGTGGAGGGGGTGTGTGGGTGGAGCTGGGGGGCCACGGGAGTTTGTCACTCACCACTCATGTTCTACTCAATCCAAGAACAAACAGCCAAAGCTCTCTGGGCTGTGTGTGTGTTTGTGTGTGTGTGTGTGTGTGTGTGTGTGCATGTGTGCGTGTGTGCGTGTGTGCGCGTGTGCGCGTTGTGCGCGTGTGTGCGTGTGTGCGTGTGTGCGTGTGCGTGTGTGCGTGTGTGTGTATGTGTGTGTGTGTGTGTGTGCGTGTGTGCGTGTGTGCGTGTGTGTGTGTGTGTGTGTGTGTGTGTGTGTGTGTGTGTGTGTGTGTGTGTGTGTGTGTGTGTGCTGCTGGTGGTCAAGCACGTTCCTGCTTGTCTTCGTCACTCAGACGTTGAGAAAAGCGCGAGACGGAGAAAGGGCCGTCGCTCAGCTGGAGTCAGCACTCCAGGAGCAGTGTGTGTGTGTGTGTGTGTTTGTGTGTAGGTGTGTGTGTAGGTGTGTGTGTGTGTGTGCAGGTGTGTTTTAACAGGAATGACATGAGTGTGTGTAGCAGTAGGCCTCAGTGAGATTTAGGACGTGGGTCTTTACATCACGAGCACGTTTGTCTATAATCTCACTTGATCGCTGTGTGCATGTTCACGCACTAAGCCTGAAGGGTAACTAGCATCAGAGTGACTGCCAAGAGTCAACCCTCCACATCCACCTCTCTGATTCACCCCTCCATCACCCCTCCACATCCACCTCTCTGATTCACCCCTCCATCACCCCTCCACCTCCACCTTTCTGATTCACCCCTCCATCACCCCTCCACCTCCACCTTTCTGATTCACCCCTCCATCACCCCTCCACCTCCACCTCTCTGATTCACCCCTTCATCACCCCTCCACCTCCACCTCTCTGATTCACCCCTTCATCACCCCTCCACCTCCACCTCTCTGATTCACCCCTCCATCACCCCTCCACCTCCACCTCTCTGATTCATCCCTTCATCACCCCTTCACCTCCACCTCTCTGATTCACCCCTCCATCACCCCTCCACCTCCACCTCTCTGATTCACCCCTCCACCTCCTCCTCTCTGATTCACCCCTCCACCTCCACCTCTCTGATTCACCCCTCCACCTCCACCTCTCTGATTCACCCCTCCATCACCCCTCCACCTCCACCTCTCTGATTCATCCCTCCATCACCCTCCACCTCCACCTCTATGATTCACACCTCCATCACCCCTCCACCTCCACCTCTATGATTCACCCCTTCATCACCCCTCCACCTCCACCTCTATGATTCACCTCTCCACCACCCCTTCACCTCCAACTCTCTGATTCACCCCTTCATCACCCCTCCAACTCCACCTCTCTTTCACCCCTCTATCACCCCTCTACCTCTATGATGGACCCCACCATCACTCCTCATCCTCTCTCATTCACCCCTCCTTCAGCTCTGTGAGTGTTCGCTACACCCCCCATGTAATGTTCACAGGCCTCGGAGCACAGTGGAGTTGGTGCAGCAGGAGGAGGGGGTGTGTAGGTGGAGGGTGTGTGGGTGGAGGGGTGTGTGGGTGGAGGGTGTGTGGGTGGAGGGGGTGTAGGTGGAGGGGTGTGTGGGTGGAGGGTGTGTAGGTGGAGGGTGTGTGTGTAGGTGGAGGGGTGTGTAGGTGGAGGGTGTGTGGGTGGAGGGGTGTGTAGGTGGAGGGTGTGTGGGTGGAGGGGTGTGTAGGTGGAGGAGGTGTGTAGGTGGAGGGGTGTGTAGGTGGAGGTGGTGTGTGGGTGGAGGGGTGTGTGGGTGGAGGGGTGTGTGGGTGGAGGGGTGTGCGGGTGGAGGTGGTGTGCGGGTGGAGGGGGTGTAGGTGGAGGAGGTGTGTGGGTGGAGGGAGTGTGGGTGGAGGGGGTGTGTAGGTGGAGGAGGTGTGTAGGTGGAGGGGTGTGTGGGTGGAGGGTGTGTGGGTGGAGGGTGTGTGCGTGTGTGTGTGTGTGTATGTGTATTTGTATATATTGTGGGGATGTGTTTCATTTCTGTGTACATGCAACATGTGTAAGCACCTGCATGTGTGTGTGCGTGTGTGTGTGTGTGTGTGTGTGTGTGTGTGTGTGTGTGTGTGTGTGTGTGTGCTGCTGGTGGTCAAGCACGTTCCTGCTTGTCTTCGTCACTCAGACGTCGAGAAAAGCGCGAGACGGAGAAAGGGCCATCGCTCAGCTGGAGTCAGCACTCCAGGAGCAGTGTGTGTGTGTGTGTGTGTGTGTGTGTGTGTGTGTGTGTGTGTGTGTGTGTGTGTGTATGTGTGTGTGTGTGTGTGTGTGTGTGTGTGAGTGTGTGTGTTTGCGTATGTGTGTGCGTGTGTGTGTGTGTGTGGGAGTGTGTGTGTGTGTGTGTGTGTGTGTGTGTGTGGGAGTGAGTGTGTGTGTCTGTGTGTGTGTGTGTGTGTGTGTGTGTGTGTGTGTGTGTGTGTGTGTGTGTGTTTGAGCCAAGAGACACACAAAACACTGGGTAGAGTGCTCACATTCACTGCCCATATGTGCAGTGGTACTCACTTAGCTGTGTGGTTGTATCTTTGTGTGTGTGTGTGTGTGTGTGTGTGTGTGTGTGTGTGTGTGTGTGTGTGTGTGAGTTTTGCCCTACCACTGCCCTTTACCACTGAGCCTGATCTGAATTCTGACAGCTGTAAATGTAAAGCCATATCCTTGGAAACATGAATACTGATTTTAAGATTTAAAAGGTTTAAAAAGCACATTTTCAACTGAGCACCAGCGAGCACAAATGTGCACACACGTGGACCTGAAATAGCTGTGTGATTGTAAAGCATTTCATATGTGTTGATTTGTTTGTGTTTTTGTGCATGCGTATATATTATTTTTGTCTACCACTATGATGTGTATCCACAATGCAGTGTGTGTGTGTGTGTGTGTGTGTGTGTGTGTGTGTGTGTGTGTGTGTGTGAGTGTGTGTGTGTGTGTGTGTGTGTGTGTGTGTGTGTGTGTGTGTGTGTGTATTGCGTCACCATGTGTGCGAGGCCCACGCAGGAGCTCAGAGACAGAGCTCACGCATTCTACCCAGACCAGTAGCGCTGTGAAGACATGCTGTGTAGCCGTGCTGTGTAGACCTGCTGTGTACACCTGCTGTGTAGACCTGCTGTGTATCTCTGCAGTGTAGACCTGCTGTGTAGACCTGCTGTGTATCCCTGCAGTGTAGACCTGCTATGTAGACCTGCTGTGTCCACATATCTCTGGCCATGGTGCCCACCATGCTTTGCTTAGCCTACACAGTCATGGTGCATGCAGTCCACTTGTTTGCATGTTTGCATGCTTGCCATACAAGTCCCCGCCCGTGCCACACACACACACACACACACACACACACACACACACACACACACACACACACACACCCTCTAATAAATCAGGGACCGACAGGACGGTGTCTGGGCTGGTCTTAATGAAGGGGCTGACTGGGACAAATGCCCCAGCCCAAACCCCCTTTCGCGGGGAATTTTGGAGGCTGTAAATCACTCAGGTTGGTGTTCCCTCCACCTCAGCGCGCCGGAGCGATTTAACGAGCCTTTCCGCCGCCATCGCGAGCATCGCGAGCAGCCCAGAGCTGTCAGATAGCGTCTTCCCGTATTCACCTGTGCAGTGGAGTGGCGGAAGTGCGCCTGGTGAACTTGAGGCTTCTGTCAGGTCCGTCGGTGGACGTTGGGTCGCGAGTGCTGTTGGCGCGTCTCCAGCGCATCACGCCGCATCACAGACGCTCGCGACACTCTCGCCACACTCGCACGCTCGCGCCGGTTCTGTCTGGCCCGCTGTGGTCTCGCGGCACTGCGCAGTGTGAACCGTTTTCCCCCCTGACTGCTCCATCTGACAAGTGTCTTTCATGCCTTGTCATGGAGTCCCACGGCGGCGTGAGCTCAAAGACACCGTTTGATTAATCCCGCGTGTCCCTTTGACATTTTCTTTCCTGTTCATCTACATTGACCTTTGTACTTTGGACTTGGAGATCCTTTGCTATTCGAGATAGCCGTGAGCACCTCTCTTTACGGGCCCACGGAGCGCTCTGCTCGTTTCTCAAGGCTCGTGGTGTTTTTGACGCCGAGCAGTTTCGCCCACATCTGTTGGCTGCGCTACTGAGATGAAGAATTACACAGTTGAGATTCATTACGCCCTGCTGAATGCTCTAAATCATTATTAAATAGTATTTGCTATGATACGGGCTTTGCCAACTGTGTTAGCTTGCTGTCCGATATTAGTCTGATCAATTGTAGAATAAATCAGCAGGTAATGATTTGTAAATGAGTTTTGCGTGTGACTAGAATTTTCATGGTTCACAGAAAATAAAGGTCAGAGTGGTGAGGTGAGACAGTTTTAGAGTTTCAGCGGTGACCAATGACACATCTGCAGGAAATTAGAAAAACCTGACCCAGTTTATTCATATGAAAATTAGAAAAGAAATACGGACTTTCAAATGATAAGCTTTCTTAAGATGATAAATCTGAGGTCTTCTGCTTGACCATGAGTTACCACTGGAGTGTCATGTTGAAACTAGATGATATTTTTACCCATGTTTGTACATCCACTGGCAGAGACGTTTGGTGAACCTCAGTCAGTCTTTGAGCCTGTGTGTGTGTGTGTGTGTGTGTGTGTGTGTGTGTGTGTGTGTGTGTGAGCACATGAGTTCACACATGGCCATAGCGATGTGTCCACCCGTTTGTGTATTCCAGGGTTTGTTATGGGGGGACGGTGATAAGCGTTGAAGCGCTTTATGTAATGCACCAGGGCCTGTTTGATAACAAAAGTGGTGACACTCTGAAAAGTGGGTTTCCATGGAGACAGAAATTTCCAACATCATTTTTTGTTGGAATACTGAGGCAAGCTTCACTGTCTTTCGTTCATCCATTCATTCATCAATTCATCCATTCATTCATCAATTCATCCATTCATTCACCCTTCTCCTGTTCATCCATATGAATTCATCCTTCACCTGTTCATCAATTTATCCATTTATTCACTCCTCATCTGTTCATCCATCCATTCATTCATCAATCCATCCATTCATCCATTCATTCATCCTTCAACTTTTCATTCATCCATGCATCTTTCATTCATTCATTCATTGTTCATTTTTTCACTTTTGCTTGACATATTGAAAACTTCACTTAAGAAGTTTTAAAATTATATTTAATGTGTGTCTAAATAGTTGTATACTATCAAATATTTAGTATGAGTGGATTGTGTGTGTGTGTGTGTGTGTGTGTTTGTGTATGATTTTGTGTGTGCAAGCACTTTGTGAGATTACACCTGGGTAATAATAGGGGCTGGTCTGGGAGTCAGAGATTGTGTGCTTGAGCATACGGACAAGAGCTGTCGCGTGTGTATGGGTGTGTGTGGTGTGTGTGTGTGTGTGTGTGTGTGTGTGTGTGTAGAGGTGTGTGTGTGTGTGTGTGTGTGTGCATGAGTGCATTGCCCTCTTTTTAAAAAGAGTAATTAAAATTCATTTTCTTGTTTTTCGATCTCAGCAGTCTTGCGTAATAGGCCTTTTGCTGGTTTGTTACATAACACGAGTCCTCCGAGTCACCCGGGTGAGGTCAGTGAGATGCGCCCGGGTCAGCTTCTGGGTCAGCTTCTGCTTCTGCACGTGGTCTGGCCAGAGCGAGCCAGGGCAGGGTCGTGCACCATGTGGGCTTGACCCCAGGAAGGACAACACGGGCCCATATGGAAGGCACATGTTCAGGCTATGCACTAGCTATTTTTAAATGAGTGTTAGGGTATACACGGTGTTCGCACACAATAGTGAAACTAGTAGTGCAGGTAGTGTGCAGTGTTATTGGCACCAAAGACAGGGGTTTGACTCCCAGGGAGTTTATATACTGTCATACTGAAGGGTCTAAATAGCTCTGTGTAGGAGTTTCTGCACCATTATGGAAAAAATCATATAAAAATGCTTGGAATTTTGGACCACACATGACTTACAGTTATATCCCCCCCCCATCCCTCGCACACACACACACACACACACACACACACACACACACACACACACACACACACACACACAAGCGCTCGCGTGCACACAAATAGTTCACTGACAACGATGAGTTAAATGAAAAAAATGACACAGCTCCAAACCTCTCCAAATTCATGTTATATTGGCAGGTCACGTTCAAAACTCGAAATCCCAATAATACTTTGTGAACTACCATGATCCTATGAGCTGTAATAAAGTAGCTTCAGTACCTGCTATACACATTACTGATTGAAAAAAAATAAAAGTTATATTTTGGGTAAAGGTCTGAAAAGATTAACTGCAGCTCTTGGTAAAAGGTCACGTTTTTAAATGGAGTTTACTACAATTGGGTCGACTGGGATAATGTAATATATCTCATATCTGCAGTGTGGGTAATCTAGTCATCTTCAACAAAACCTCCTTCCTTTAATCAGTTCTGGCTACAGAAATCCCCACGCTGCTTCCTCTTCAAAGCCTGTTCGGCTTGGTTTGGTTGGTACATGCCGTTGTTCTCAAGGTAGGTGTATCACTAGGGGCGTAACCCTGGAGAAGAGAGATGGTGTATCACTAGGGGCGTAACCCTGGAGAAGGGAGGTGGTGTATCACTAGGGGCGTAACCCTGGAGAAGGGAGGTGGTGTATCACTAGGGGCGTAACCCTGGAGAAGGGAGGTGGTGTATCACTAGGGGCGTAACCCTGGAGAAGGGAGGTGGTGTATCACTAGGGGCGTAACCCTGGAGAAGAGAAGTGGTGTATCACTAGGGGCGTAACCCTGGAGAAGGGAGGTGGTGTATCACTAGGGGCGTAACCCTGGAGAAGAGAAGTGCTGTATCACTAGGGGCGTAACCCTGGTGAAGGGAGGTGGTGTATCACTAGGGGCGTAACCCTGGAGAAGGGAGGTGCTGTATCACTAGGGGCGTAACCCTGGTGAAGGGAGGTGGTGTATCACTAGGGGCGTAATCCTGGAGAAGGGAGGTGGTGTATCACTAGGGGAGTAACCCTGGAGAAGGGAGGTGGTGTATCACTAGGGGCGTAACCCTGGAGAAGGGAAGTGCTGTATCACTAGGGGCGTAACCCTGGTGAAGGGAGGTGGTGTATCACTAGGGGCGTAACCCTGGAGAAGGGAGGTGGTGTATCACTAGGGGCGTAACCCTGGAGAAGGGAGGTGGTGTATCACTAGGGGCGTAACCCTGGTGAAGGGAGGTGATGTATCACTAGGGGCGTAACCCTGGAGAAGAGAAGTGGTGTATCACTAGGGGCGTAACCCTGGTGAAGGGAGGTGATGTATCACTAGGGGCGTAACCCTGGAGAAGGGAGGTGGTGAACATGAACAGGTAACACAGGGCCATGTAACAACACGCTGTGGGACGGCCAGTTCATTTTCTGGATTTGTTCTGTTTTTTTTTTGTTTGTTCTGGATTTCTTGAAAAGCCGAACAGCTGAGGGACAACAGAGATGCGTCTCATATATGTAGAAAGAGCTCTGTGACTTATTTCTTTGCCAACAGAACCAGAACAATCACATGGGATTATGTAGAAATGCATTAGTGTGAATGGACAGTTTTACAGGCGTGCATAACCTGTCAAACTACCCATTCACACTAATTCCTACATAATAGAGATTTGGCAATACATGTAACAAACAAACATCCTCATCTGGGAGGAGAAACACAGGTTGCTGTGTGTATTGGTGGGTTAACAGAAATTAATACAGCTATGTCATATTGTTAGCAGTGGGGTTTAAACACAAAAGGTATGAATGAAGCACGTTTTTAGTAGCACACACGTCTGAATCCATCATCTGTTCACTGTGCTGTCAGCGGTATCGAGTATCACTGCCTGTGCATCCGTGACCTTTCCATCAAATCTATGTTTTTGCACAGTCTGCCGTAAGGACAGGTAGAAATGTACTAACCGCCATTAATCACAGTCAGTCATTTTTGAGATAAACGCAGTGATCTTCACCCACATCCTGCAGCTGTAAGACAGACGTGTTATGAAGTGTTTGCATCTCTGTGTTATGAACAGCCCCGGTTCTGGACTGCTTTGCTTGGGGGGGCAGTAAAACATAATGAGGGGGCATGTTGATAGTCATGTTTATGAAGCCAGAAATATATTCAAGGCTTGAATGATGACTATTGATACTGGCTTAAAGTGATGTATTAGGTAAAGAAATAAAAATGCACATTTTCGAACTTAAAACACAATGATTAAAAAATACATGTTGATTATGTAAATGGAGAACAAAGATTATCTAATTGTATTTCATTTCAATACTGCCATTACTAATAGAACAACTCTATTTCTTGAAAGGCTGACAAATGTACCTATACACAGACTGAGAATATTCAAACATGGAAATAGGAATGAGTGAGAATATTTATATTACTGGGAAATTAAAATATAAAGAAAACAAAAGAATACAAATTCTGTTATAAAAGGGAGTATTCGTCACATTTCTATTTTGAAAAAGAAAAAAATATGAAAGTACATAAAATAAGAAATCTATCTACTGCACTTTAATGGTAAAAAATCTGGTAAAGTATTGAAGTTTTTATTGATGTTATGAAACTTACTGGTACAATGCGGTATTTATGCACAGTATAACAATACTGGCTGTGATGGCGAGGAATCGTTTAAACCAGGGATGTCAGTCAAAAACACAGAGGGCCAAAAAAACAAATTTGCTACAAGCCGAGGGCCGGACTGGTTCAATGTTTATTAAAACATATTGAAATGATTGCACATAGCCTATTGAACCAAGACCTAACACAGTGTATATTATTTAATGTTTAAATGAATAAAGCACTATTTTCTTATGGATCTGTCAGTAATTTCAAGTGAAAACATTTTTCAACAGGCAAACTTCCTTCAAAGAAAAATCACATGAAGACACACAGGTTTACCTTTTACCTCCGTGAACATGTACTCTGCCTCCCACCTGGCTTGAAACCCGTTCTCAGTGTCCACCTTACGTTTAGTCATTTTTGAGAAGGGGGATAGCTGAACGTTGATGTCTGCTCTGCCTGCTGATTTAGGTTTATACTTTCGCGAGTGACCATAGTGCGCGACTCCGAATTTTAATGTTGCTTTGTGTTGCAGGTTTGAAAAGTGCTGCAATTTAGGCTAAAGTACTTGAAAATGTTTTAAATTGTAACTACTTCGTTTCACAACAAATATCTGTCTGACTGAATAGTTCTCTTGTATTACGTTAACAAATACGAGCCTCTTGTAATTCCAGGACGAAACATGAGAGAACGTGAAGACGTTAAGATTGGGGAAAATAAACAACCATTAAATAATGTGAATAAAAAGCGAATTATTTCGAATCATTTCGAGTATATGTATAAATATTTAACATATTTAAGTTTAACGTGCTGGAAAATATTGAAATGGACCTTTAAAGTGACGTACAAGTGCTTGAATTCCACCTTATAAAGGTGTATGAACCCTGCAAACATGACTTTGTTCATTGCGCTGGCGGAGCCACTGCGATTACGTCATTTTCGCCGCGCGGACCCTCGCGACGCTTCGCGCTGCAGTGACTTCGCGGGCTACCGTTGCATTGTGGGGAATGTAGTGTTTGTGCGTACAAAACACCATCGGGCGGCTGTGGCCTGCGGGCCGGTTCTAATAGTAATTCAATATCATCCAGGGGGCCATAGATAATCAATTCGCGGGCCGGATCTGGCTCGCGGGCCTTGACTTTGACATATGTGGTTTAAACCATGAGCCGCGACGGCTTGCACGGGGGAAAGAGCAGCCTCGCGCGCTGTCGTGCACCTCTCGAATTTTGTAACTTCGCGCGCGCCGCGCCTCAGCGCAATGAACAATGTCATGTTTGCCGGGTTCATACACCTATACAAGGTGGAATTAAAGCACTTGTACATCACTTTAAGGGTCCAGTTCAATATTTCTCAGCACGTTAAACTTAATTAAGTTAAATATTTATACATATACTCAAAATAATTCGCTTTTTAAATCACACTTTCAAAACGCCCAATCTTAACGTATTCACGTTCTCTCATGTTTCGTCCTGGAATTACAAGAGGCTCGTATTTGTTAACGTAATACAAGAGAACTGTCTTTGTTGTGAAACGAAGTAGTTACAATTTCAACATTTTCAAGTACTTTAGCCTAAATTCCAGCACTTTTGAAATCTGAAAAAGCAACATTAAAATTCGTCAGGTAAATGTTCGTTCTCCTGTTTTTTATTACCACATATCGTTTCGGACAACACTGCGCGGCAAGTATTTAAACGCTTCCGCCGTTCGCGCAGGTTTAGGAGAACCAAGTTAGCCTAACCGCTAACGGCTAATAAAATAATTTAAGCAACACCTGTGTAAGAGGTGAGTAACATTAAAGCAACGAAAAACCACAGTTAAGCAAATATTACCATGTGGAAGTCAGTTTAAACTCAGAAGAGTGTTTACCAGTATACCTGTCTTTCACTCACACTAACAGAACATATACTGCCGAACTGAACCGTTTGGGGCGGTCTGCCGATTTTTATATGACTCAAAGAGCCAATCAGGAATAAGCAAGGAAATATCTTCACGCTGTAAAGCAAAATGCATTTTTGTGATTGGTTTAGAGATAATTAAAAAAAGCCGTTGCTTGCATTGTGCTTGGGGGGGCAAAGACACAATTTGGGGGGGCAATGCCCCCCTCTGCCCCCCCCTAGCGCCGGCCCTGGTTATGAAGTGTTTGGATCTCTGTGTTATGAAGTGTTTAGATCTCTGTGTTATGAAGTGTTTGGATCTCTGTGTTATGAAGTGTTTGGATCTCTGTGTTATGAATGTTTAGATCTCTGTGTTATGAAGTGTTTAGATCTCTGTGTTATGAAGTGTTTGGATCTCTGTGTTATGAAGTGTTTATATCTCTGTGTTATGAAGTGTTTGGATCTCTGTGTTATGAAGTGTTTAGATCTCTGTGTTATGAAGTGTTTGGATCTCTGTGTTATGAAGTGTTTAGATCTCTGTGTTATGAAGTGTTTGGATCTCTGTGTTATGAAGTGTTTGGATCTCTGTGTTATGAAGAGTTTGGATCTCTGTGTTATGAAGTGTTTGGATCTCTGTGTTATGAAGTGTTTAGATCTCTGGAGCATTTTTCTTCAACCAGACTCTTCTGTTGTTTGCAGGTATTCTTGACTGTTTTGAAGGTACACAGCAGGATTTTGGAGTCATTCGATAATGCCTTGTCACTACTGGATGACAGTCAGGAGCCTGGTAAGATTATTTTTAACCACTAATAATTTTAGTTACACCACTATTGGAAACAAAAGCTATAAAGAAATTTTAATATTATTGTGTGATAAAAAATGTTTATGAGAATGATACATCTACCATACATTTATGCTTAGTTTGGAGGGAAGTTAAGTTATCTTAAAACAAACAAACAAACAAACAAACAAAAACTTCAATGGTTTATGGGGTGTAGAGGTTACCCAGTGGGACTGGGAAATGTACGTTCATGTTCGAAAGTTTTCAGTTCGGCAGTTTGGCAACGTGGGTTCTAAAATTTTCATGTGGCCTTTATTTCAGCAGGGGTCTATGCTGCCTGGCAGACAGTGAGACAATAGTGGATCCTGGAGAAGAGGTGAATGGTTCAGACTAGCGAATCAGGCGATCACGGAGACACGAATATGTGGTGGACGTGCCACAGCAGGTCCAGATGTCACTGCGTCCCTCCAGTAGGCCGGGTCAATAGAGTCCGCCTTCAGCACCAGTACTGCCCATGCTTTGGGTTTGGATCAAGGTGCCGCTCCTGCAATACACTTTTTTTTTTTTTTTTTAAGTTTTACGATTTTACATTTTACACATTTTACGATTTTACATTTTTAGTCCTGACCCCTGTCCTCTAACCATTTCTGAGGTGTAGCTCTTCAAACAAAAGAGTTGTGGCGTTTCTGTTGGTGGTTTAGCCAGCGTGATCCCCGTCATTCACCAGCACAAGTGTGGCTAATATTCCAAATGTTCACGTTTGTTCAGTATGCCAATGGTCACACTGGGCATTAATCAGGGGCAATCAGGCGCTTGCTACATCATCATTAGATGAAGTTGTGTTTCCTGTGGTGCTCTCCTGCCACGGACTCTACTTCTTTGGTTAGAGTAATCTAACTCTCAGTTTGAATCCAATTTGAGGAGCCACGGCTTCATGTTCATGTTGTTCGGTTTTAACCTTTTCTGTGTTTTTTCTCTTTGCTGTTCCAGTATTATAAGTACTGCATATAAGTATAACCTATTGCAATATATACTTAATGCATTTCCCCGTTAGCTATTAAAGACTGAAGTGAACACATAGAATACCACAAAATGACTTTGCTGCGTCCATTCAGTGCAGACAAAAGATTTTTAAACACAGGTTTGCGTTGTTCTGTGTGCCTAGGTGCAAGTCCTGATATGCACCTGTAATTTGACCTTGATAAATCATACAAGTAGGTTACGTTGGCGACGCCCCCAGAACTTCTGTAAATAAAAATAAAAGATTTGCCCGCAAATTATTCGTTTTGCCCCTGAAGTGCTGATTGATCTCATTAAACCATTGCAAATTGAAAGTGGTTTAATTGTATGATTTCAGGGAATCATTCAGATTTTGAGACTGGCACTACACAGTTGGCACAGTCTGACTCATATCAGTCAACCACCAATTATCAACGCAAACATAGTTGGCAAAACGCGCTTTGATCTGTGAGACAGGCGCGACGCGCTTGATGGGAGTATCGTGGGTTGAGCTATTTCGCTCCCTGCCAAGGGTTATGGCTTTTGCTCCTTCTGTTGATGTCTTGCGAGGGTTAAAGCTTAAAACATCGAGCGGGAAAATCATTTAGAGCAGCGTCATCCGGGTATGGTTTACTATGGCTGTGACGCGCGTCGCCTTTACGTCCCCATACTTTCCACAGTTTTGACACGGTTATCGAGTGAACGGAATGGTTATGGTTTTCGCCATTATTTCAGGCTATAATGCACTGTGCGGGGGTAGAGAGAGAGAGAGAGAGAGAGAGAGAGAGAGAGAGAGAGAGAGAGAGAGAGAGAGAGAGAGAGAGAGAGAGAGAGAGAGTCTATATCTAACATTTACTTGAATTACACCGACAATGTGCATCTGAGATCTTAATGGGCAAGAAAGTTGACGCCGTTACGATTCTGCACACATTATTTAATGTACAATGGGGGCATCTGAGAATTTTCAAAATTATTTAATCCAGTTTATGAATGACTTAACCTTCTCACACAGACACACACAAACATCCCTCTTCCTTCAAGGTGTCGTGTTCATATGCAACGAAGAAGGAGTTCATTTAGGAGAATTACGGCGGATGTAGCGCGGAGCGCGTGGGAGGCACCGGCGGTTCCGTCTCGGTTCTGCACGGAGATGTTGGGGACTAACGCGCTCCAGACACTTTGACTGCACTGCTGTGTCCAGTCGACGGCGTGGCGCGGGTTCGGACCAGAACGGGTCTCATCATCGGTACCGACGTGTAAGTTCTCTGCGTCGTCTCCTAAAGGCGCAAGGGTGAATTGGCCGTGCGTGTGTTTTTCCCTCGAAAGGATGTGATATTGACCTGTTCCTCCAGCTCCACTGCGGAACGCACTTGAACATCTCTTAAAACATCTCCGACCCACTCCATTTACTTTCCCAAACCCAAAATCACCCAACGATTCTCCCCCCTTGAAATCCGATTAGAAATGATCGTGGTAAACACAAGGACACTCGTGGATTTACGCCGCTGTAAGCGATGAACTTGACGGATTTAATCCAGAAGACACAGGAAACAATGTAATTTCTGACTAGAATGTTGGAAATATTTAAAGAAGACATTGGGTAAGTTATGCTCTTTTAATATTAATACATCTCTTGTAGAATGGATGTTTGCCCTTGCGTGTTTTCACTGACAATTTAATTGTACGCGACTGGAGAAGACTTGTAAACTTCTCATAAATGAAACTGTTCGGCTTATTTTGAAAGAAAGAGAATAATAATTTATATTTCTCGAGCCTTGATGCGCAACACCTGCTGCGCGAGCGCCCTACATACAGACAGAGAGCCGCGCGTGAGGGGAATACCACACACACACACACACACACACACACACACACACCGGCGGTCATTTTAAATCACCCAGCCTTCCACTGGCTACCTATTCATCCTTCACATTTCATTTGTTTTTAAAAAACGTTTTGATTGTCTGTGGCCATTATTAAGACGCTGCCGATGAGTGGAGATATGAGTTGTGTTTAGTTAATGACAGGCAGCACTGGTGAGGTGTTTGGTTATGTGAGGGGGCACACACACACACACACACACACACACACACACACACACACACACACACACACACACACACACACACACACACACACACACACAGACTCAGAGTGAGCCTTCCAAACCTCTAACGAAGACGTTGGAAGATCTGCTCACAGATTTAACTGTTGCCCAAGACGCAAGAACACGAGAACCGTCGTTTTGTTTTTCAAACAACATTTAACACAGTGTAAGGGTTTTGTTTACTTCTTTTCAGACCAACTTCAAACAGTTACACTCTTGGCAAGGTGCTTTGAGAAGATCCGAAAATGCGCCGAGGAAAGCGTCTTTTTTGTCCGGAAATATTTGTGGAAGAAATTAATAAATTATTACATATTTTTCAAAATGGCACATTTAAAGGACGGAGAGTTTTCTTCACTGACACCTCGTGACACGCAAGGTAGGCTCCGCGTTAAATGTTTAAAGTAGGATGATGAAGGAGATGTTGGCGAGGTCCGACAGGGGGAGCCGTTGGCTCGCAGGTTCCGCCATAATCGGTATAGGGGACTTGCCGTTTTTGGGTGCAGTCACGTTGGCCAAACACATTTTCTGATATTTTCCTCTACCGTATATGGCTAAGTGTGAAATAAGTCTTTCCTGTATTGGAATATGGAGGCATACAAAGATACTCTGGTGCTCAGATACACACGCTGATGAATCATTATATTCACACTGATAAGTCACTATATTTTTAGGGTAGAATTACAGAGAGAATTCTTTAGGAGGTAGCAAGTAATAGCTAGATGAATAAGCTAAATGTTTATTTTGATCCCTCTCTCTCTCTCTCTCTCTCTCTCTCTCTCTCTCTCGCTCTCTCTAGAGGAAGGTTTTGGATAGGTGACCCCGCACCCTTGTACACAGTTAAATTCAATAGTCCGCCCACAACCTCCTCATTTGCTGTGAGACGGTCAAGCTCCGTGGTGATGTTCAGCAAACTGAACACAGTATCTTTAAGCCATGATTCTGAATTATGAAATCCAGAGGGTGAAAGGTCATCATAGCTGTTCTGGACACTTCTAGGCATATGTGAAGTTAGAAGATCTCCCACACAAGCACTCACACAAACATTTACTCATGTTGGCAAAAAAAAGCAACTTCACTGTACATTGTTGAAATTTTGATGCCGAAAAAGTGGTGTGAGTGATGTGTGTGTGTGTGTGTGTGTGTGTGTGTGTGTGTGTGTGTGTGTGTGTGTGTGTGTGTGTGAGGAACAGGCTTAACAATCATGCTTGATTTCTCAAGGACGGACATATGCCCATCCAGGGAACTCAAGGCTAGTTCTAATCACAGTGAGGCTGAAGGCAAATTAAGGTTTTGGCAATCAAATACAGTTGAATCACCTCCACCACCACCATCAACACCACCACCATCAGTACCACCAACCACCCCCAACACCACCACCATCAACACCACCACCATCAACACCACTAACCATCCACCCCCCACCACCAATACCAACACCACCACCCCCCCACTACCACCATCAACACCACCACCATCAATACCACTAACCATCCACCCCCACTACCACCATCAACACCACCACCCCCCCCCCCCACCACCACCATCAACACTACCATCATCAACACCACCAACCAACCCCCCACTACCACCCCCAAAACTACCACCATCAACACCACCAACCACCCCCAACACCACCACCCCCCCACTACCACCATCAACACCACCACCATCAGTACCACCAACCATCCACCACCAACACCACCATCAACACCACCACTACCACCATCAACACCATCACTACCACCATCAACACCACCAACCAACCACCACCACCAACACCACCACCAACACCACCAACCACCCCCACCATCACCATCAACACCACCAACTACCCCCACTACCACCACCAACACCACCAACCACCCCACTACCACCACCAATACCACCAACCAACCCCCACCACTACCACCATCAACACCACCACTACCACCATCAACACCACCACCAATACCACCAAACATCCACCCCCACCACCACCATCAACACCACCAACCACCCCCACCACCATCAACACCACCACCAACACCACCACCACCATCAACACCACCACTACAACCATCAACACCACCACTATCAATACCACCAACCACCCCCACCACTACCACCATCAACACCACCACTACCACCATCAACACCACCACCAATACCACCAACCATCCACCCCCACCACCACCATCAACACCACCAACCACCCCCACCACCATCAACACCACCACCAACACCATCAACACCACCACCAATACCACCAACCATCCACCCCCACCACCACCATCAACACCACCACCCACCCCCACCATTACTATCATCAACACCACCACCCACCCCCACCATTACTATCATCAACACCACCAACCACCCCCACCATTACTATCATCAACACCACCAACCACCCCCACCATTACTATCATCAACACCACCAACCACCCCCACCATTACTATCATCAACACCACCACCCACCCCCACCATTACTATCATCAACACCACCAACCACCCCCTCCCTCCCTGCAGCGCTGAAACAGAGTTGGAGAGTTCCATGTTGGGTGTCTCGATGTGAAGTGAAGGGTGTTTACGTCAGATTACTCTCTGACTACGCTAATTACAGATGTTAGTGAACGTAGGAAATGAGAAAGTTGCAGGGGCAGTGGAGCTGTGTGCCAGTCTGTGAGTTCCCGCTGTGTTCAGTGAAGCATGCAGGTTCTTACACCCCGTAAACAAACATCGCACCATCAAACGAAAAATAATTAAGCAATTACTTTGACGTTAATGAGCCTACTTTAGATTAGGCCTGATTTTTGTTTCTTCGAAGGTACTGTTTACTAGTAAGTCTAAATAAACAAACACCTAACAATCTGACAGATGCATAATCATATGGAATTTATCTCGAGTTTAAGGGCAAAGTGAAGAAATTTTGGATTTGTTTTATGGCGACGTTGTGGTTGCTGAACTCAGGTTTGTTGCTGTTATTATTAGGTGCCATGAAGTGAGAAGAATGCATTGATATAAAGCAGGGTGTTTTCAAGGAGCGTAAAGCTAAAAATAGCCCAGACCTGATATCTAAACGGGGAACTGCTTTGTAAAAGGTTTGCGAATACATCACCCCGTAGCCCAGGATATTAACTCCCATCTACTGAGTAGTTACACTTTTCCCTTACAGTGAATGTTCTATTCATAGTGGTCATGACTGAAGACTGAACATGCTGAGATCCCATCACATGAACACAAGGGAGATGTGTTCACGCATTATTGTTACCTAACAGAATTAGTTCGGTTATCTAACAGCACTCAAATGCGATGTATTTCTAGAACTGTAGTATCTGAAATATCAATCCCCGGCCCAGACTACAGTAATATAGTTGAAATGCATGTCAGATTTTAGTAACCAAGTTTCCATTAGCTTCTATTAAGGACAAAAGTCTTTCATGCCAATCCAAAAATTGTATTTGAAAATTACAAGTCTAAAGCGTGGCTATGGTCAGCACTATGAGGAAACGACAATCTTAATATGCCATTCATCATAGTATCATTCATAGTGGTATTTTGTGAATTGCAACTTTCCTAAAGACCAACAGTGGTACTTCTCTAGAATATTTAGTGTGGAGGCTGAATCTGGAGCCAGATACTCTATGGAGAACATCTCCACCGCTCACCACGGCCTTTGGCTCCATAGAGAACGTCTCCACCTCTCACCACGGCCTTTGGCTCCATGGAGAACGTCTCCACCGCTCACCACGGCCTTTGGCTCCATGGAGAACGTCTCCACCTCTCACCATGGCCTTTGACTCCATGGAGGACGTCTCCACCTCTCACCACGGCCTTCAGCTGGTTCTCAGCGGGCTTTAGGTCCTGAGGCTGTGGTGGCTGTCACAAAATTTTGTTTTCACCGGCGATAAAAACATTTACCCACGTCTAAAGACACCGCAGACATATGTCACCAACAAGCTACATTTTAATCACAGAGCCGTGTGGAGCAGGCAGGCTTTCAGTGCTGTTTGGTGAGCTCCTGCTGTTTACCTGTATAGGTGAGGCCAAAGGCCGTCTGCCAACAGCTGTTTAAACAGTGCTGTCTTACCATAGTGCTTACGTCCCAACATGCAGCCGACACCTGCTGCCGTCCAGGCGAACCTGTGTGCCGATTTCTGTACATCTTTGTACATTTTTACACTTCTCTCTGTATGTGGCCAAAAAAATTCTAGTTGTTCGCTATTACTCTGAGACTGGATAGTGGCGTTTCAGGTGTGTTGTCATTTTTAGAGTCAATGTCTGGAATCATGACATATAGTCACCGTTTGTCTAATATCGTTGGTGTATCTTTCAGAATACTGATGGAGAAGTAGTGTGAGTTTGGCATCTTTGTCATCTCTAATGTCCCTCCCCGATATATAACCGTTCAATGTACTTGCTGTCAGTAAAGAATAGATGGTCGCCTGGGAGTTTCTAAAGACGTAAATGCACGATAAAGAAATAAAATATGAACCAGAAGTAAAATACAGAAAAGTAGTTTATAGGCTAATCAGAACCGGGCAGATTTTGTTCATTCACACTTTCCAGGAGTGTCAGCAGATATGATGCACATTTATTTCTTGAAGGTTTTTTTCTCCTCATGGCTGTTTCTTCGCTTTATCTTCAACGAGGGTGTCAATCTCTGGTGAGCTGGTCTGTCAGACGGGCCGATCCCGCGGGGCTGGGGGCAGGACCGCGTACACCGTCCTCTGCTCGCCGCGCTGTAACGCTACGGTTATTACGCCGTCCCATTAATAATTACTGCGCTTTAAGACACGGCCACGGTGGACATCTGGAATCAGCAAGCCATCAAATTCAGCCGTATACCGTATTAACAATTTAATACACTCATCAGTAAGCTATTTAAATACACTCACACTGTCCAGAAATAACTTGGTGATTAACAGTAAATGAACCATTGGCGCATTGAATATTTTAAGGTAATTAAAATACAGGCTTTTTTTATTGATGGGAAGAGGCAGGTACTGTTGTGCATGTAAAGAAGCTCTTCTTCTATGTGTAAAGAAGCTCTTCTTCTATGTGTAAAGAAGCTCTTCTTCTGTGTGTAAAGAAGCTCTTCTTCTATGTGTAAAGAAGCTCTTCTTCTGTGTGTAAAGAAGCTCTTCTTCTATGTGTAAAGAAGCTCTTCTTCTATGTGTAAAGAAGCTCTTCTTCTATGTGCAAAGAAGCTCTTCTTCTATGTGTAAAGAAGCTCTTCTTCTATGTGTAAAGAAGCTCTTCTTCTGTGTGTAAAGAAGCTCTTCTTCTATATGTAAACCTTCTCCTCCTTTTTCTTGGAGCAGAGCTACACACATAGCACGTATGGTGTCTCCTATGTGTGTGCGGTCTGGTCCACTCTGATTTGTCGGAGATTTTATCAGATGTCTAAGAAAGCAGACAGTTGATTTTAAAATAACGTAAAACATTCATCCATTATAAACCCCCTGCCGTCTCTCTGTCTTTGCAGGGGCTGAAGCCGAGAACCATGGCACTTGTAGTCCGTTCGCTGCTGATCCTCTGGGCTTTGCTTGGTTGGTCCGAAGCGGCGGAGAAGCCCCCCACCCTGAGCGTGGCGGTGATCCTGGGCCAGACGCGCGGCGTGGCCGATTCAGCCCTGCGGCCGGGCCGGGGTGTGGGCGCGCCCCTGGACATGAGCGTGCTGAGCGTGCAGGTGAACCAGACGGACCCGGGCAGCATGCTGACGCACCTGTGTGAGCTCATGTCTCGGCAACGGCTCCACGGGCTGGCGTACGGCGACGGCACCGACCAGGAGGCCATCGCACAAATGCTGGACTTCGTCTCCTCGCAGACCTCCATGCCCATCCTGGGCATCCACGGGGGCTCCGCCATGACTATGGCCGAGAAGGTAAGACCGCTGGGCCCCGCGGGGCCGTATGATCTCGTCTGGCGCTGACTGTCACCTAAACTGCGTGGTGACTATGATGGGGACGTGTATAAAGGCACAATGGTCACTTCCTTTATAAACAGGACAGAGGAGGCTTATTCCATACACCTCTGGTACAGGTTGTGAGATGTAATATATGTTATGTTACTTTTCTGTATTATTTATTAACACAATTAGATCTGTGACAATTAATAATAGGTGTAGATAGCAGCAATATGGCTGTGTTTTGACATCATGAAGGATAAAATGTTTGATTCCCTTTTCAAACGATAATACAGCTTGTTTATGGGCTTAACCCGACTCCATGGATGAAAAGGTAGAGGAGAAAACTCCGCTGCCCGCTCAGTTTAGTTCTAGACTGGATTAGCGTCTGGATTTCTGGGTACCAGATGGCTCAAATTCTGCAAGGACGTCAGGTCATCAGAAACTTTTGCTGCACAATTCTGTATCTGAGGAGCTGAAGAATCTTGCATTGGTCCCCTAGCACATCTTTCATCAGACGTTCCGGCGTAACCTCTGTCACTGTTTCCCAAACATGCGTGGACCCCTGCTCACACCCCTGCCCTGTTTTCCCATCATGCCTCACGTGGCTTCACTGAAGAAAAATGTTCAGAAATCCTCGAGACGAAAGGCTCATTCCTTAGCCATGGATCTATTAATCCAGGCAATTTTGCGTCCTCTGGAAATTGAGGCTAGCGTCTGGAAAAATGACCCAGAAAGCTTTGGGAATGGGGTGTGGGGGCTTTCTCAGAGGCTGGGGGCACGCACCATGCCAGCGTCTGTCTGGCCTACTTCTGTAAGTTTATAGGCACCCAATTTCAAATATTTCCTCACACCTGACACAAATCGGATATTTTTTTCACCAGTGTGTAAACAGAAGAAAAAGATTGTACCGGATATTTTCAACCATGTTAGTTCAGATGCCTGACAGATAGCCTGTATCAATTATGCCATCTGCACCAAATACATGTTGTCAGTTTGCCAGTGCCCCTGCCTGTCACTGGGCCGTCTGTTTATTACTCCATTTGTTTCCAGCTAGGCCGGCAACAAGTTTTCCCAGTAAATTCAATTGTTCTGTGCGGATATGACAGAGGTCCTGTATAAAAAATTGATCATTTTAGCTGCAGACATGTCAGTCGAATGGCGGACCCAAGAATGTGGTCACCCTGTGGGTAAAGGAATGTTCTTATTAGAAATACTGGCATGCAATCCACACCTTATCATTACACCTTACACACAGCACTACTCCCATTCAGTAACCAGAATCTCACTGTCAGTGTACCATAGCGTTACACAGTCCGTGTCCCTCTCAGGCTTCCATGTCACCTCGTTGCATCATCTGTTTCAGCTAACTTCAAACGACCCTCCCGTGCACTCATCTGATCATTTTAGATTATTTTATTCTCCTAAACGCTGATGAAATAACCTCAAAGCGAATCAAACTCTTGAAGACTTTGCCCTGTGCTTTTGAACTGCTGTCACATAGACACACGCCTCGGCAAACTCTGAATATGCCGGACGTAGATCCGTTGTCATGCTTTACGTACTCACTTTTGAGATTACTAATCTGTCCCCTTTTAAGGGATGCTGGGCGTGACTTTCTCAGTGGTCATACTGCAGTTTTGTAAGGGATGCTTGGCGAAAAAGTGTGAGAGAGTCGTGAGAAAATTTGTGAGAAATGTTTTTGTAATTTATGAGACACCCCCTCTTCCTAAAACTACACCCTCCGTCTTGCTGGAGGCCCATCTGGCCCTCTGTGGGTGCGGAGGAAATGCGAGCGTGATAATCGGACAAAGCGATGCCCCGAGACACGTCTGTGCTGCGGCTCAGCTCAGAGAGCTCGAGCGTGTGGGCAAAGCACAATCACCCCACCTCTGCCCGCCTCTGACCCCCTCCACCCCTGTCCCCCCGCAACCGCCCCCCACCCCTGCCCCCAAACCCGTCCAATGTCCCCCTGACTCATCCCTGATTTCCCCTGTGACCAGACATGCTACCCTTCTGAAGCCAAGACACTTTAGGCACATAATCGACACCTGAGCACACAAAGCTCCATTTGAGCCATTTTTGTTTGTAAGTGAACATGCAGGCATTAAGTAAAGAGTCTTTAGGACCGGAAAGAAAAGCGTGTAGCTCTTTTTGCCTCCAAAATGTGAAGTCCACATTAACGTTTAGCTTTAGCTCCAATGTAAGAACACTTAGCATGCCAACCCCTTTCCTGTGAACACAGGCCACGCTGGAATGGTAATGTGTTTTGTTGCTCACCTGTTTTTGACAGGTCAGTAGTTATCTAATCTTTCCCCTGTTAAATACTGCAAAGGCAGGCACACGGTCTGAAATTCCATTTAATTTCCCGTTGCCCGATTTCATTAATAAAATCTTGCCTCACAAACCAGAACTTCTTTTATAAAAGACCCAAATCTCCTCCAGTGACAGTGGCGGTGCAGTGATTGTAACAAATGGTAGCTGATAAAGTGTAATTAGCACTGGGTAGTGTGGCTACGGCACGTACAGGCGAGCGAGCGTGGACACACACATTCTCGTTTTGCACGAACGCAACACCCGCTCTGCCCATATCTAGTGAACATTTCGCTTCTTCGACATTAATGGGAAACATCCACACATACAGATGAGAGAATTATCCAATTAAATAACAATGAACTGGCTTTAAACCACGTCCTGTTTTAGCCAACATTCAAACTGCAGCCACAGAGCCCAACATGGCCATCAGCTATGACAACCCAGTGATATCAGAAGCCATAACACAACGGCATTAGTGCCGAAAGCGCACTTGTACCCGGAAACGTGTGTTGGTACCCTGGGAACACAAAAGGTAACATGGATTTAACGGCATGGCCCAGCCCACTGATGGAGAGCTGGTAATTATCGTAATCGCTTATAACGCCTTCCGTATCTCATGCACGTGGTTTAATTGTGGCAAGTATGAATGTGCTGTCTTTAAACGGCTCATTCTATTGGCTTATCGCATAACCTAAAGAGCAGAGCTAAATCTTCCAGGCACATATGTCAAGCATTACTGTTCTTTATGGCCATCATAGTGCTGAGTGCTCCTTTAACTTAATGTAGTGATTTAGTACCATCTTATATGTCTTTAACTTGGCAGAGGATCCTACATGTTAAAAATCAAATGACAGATTCACTGTTGGCAGTGGGTAATGCTGGTGGCTGCAGTGAACACGGCCGTGCAGTGATGTGCGCTCCAAACACCTTTGTGAAATACCATCCTTGTGCCCTGCCCACACAATGGAACTAAGCCAGTTGTTCACATTTTATAAGCCATGTTGTGAAATTTTGATGAGCGGCCTTGTAGAACTCAGTTTAACCATTTGAAAATGGCCTCCCTGGCTCTCGCAGGCGGTTTCCCTCCCTCCCTGTGCGTGCCGACCGTTTGCCCTGTCTTTTCCTGGGGTTTTTTCTTTGCTCCACCCCAAGTCCCTTTGCTCAGTGCACAGGGAGTGTGAGGTTGCGTGCGCTGTGAGCACACCAGCGTCCTGGAGGACACGTCCGTGCTACTGTAAGCTCTGAAAACCTTTCTCACGTTATGAAAAATAAAGGGGCAGAGACCCTCCCTTATCATGTTTGCCACCGCCGTGTGGGAGCAGACGCCCGAGCAGACAGCCCGCGTACGTACACACAGGACTAAATATTCTATTATGTAGAGCTGGGCAATATATACGGTCTGGTGGAGGTACAGAGATTGTGTGTGTGTGTGTGTGTGTGTGTGTGTGTCACAGAGCTAAAGATACGAAGACAGACAGTTTGAGAAGGTAGAAGAAAGAGATGATGAGAGAGAAGGAGAGGGAGTGCAGTAATAAAGCTCTTTTCTGCCCTGTTGAATCGGCTTCTCTCCCATCTGTGTTACTGAAGTGCATTATGGGAGAACAAAGCAAAATGAAAGCACTGACAAGAATTAAATATTTAACACTGTCACATTTGCACTACGCACACACGTCCCTCCTCCTGCCTTCTTGTCTTTATTACTGGTCGATGTACATTTCCAATTTCAGATTTTCATGTCAAAACAGCACTGTTAGAAAAGTTAGAAAACATCACATTTCATCTTCTCACTGGCAGTTTAAAAGAATAAGTTTGGAATTTTCAGCCCTTGTACATTCAAGCACAGTGACCATTTCAACCTTCAGAAACCCTGATCTTCATGCGCATTCATAATTACCGTAGGGTGGACAAGTTGGGGACTGATTCCAGTTGCCACAATGCGTCCAGGCCATTTGTGAATCCCTGTACAAATAAAGGCAGTAAATGCGTGTGGTTGGCAGTGGCTGTTCTTCTGGTGAAACATGTAAACACTTGCCTGACTATACTATGATTGTCACGTTTTCGTAAGGGAGATTTATCAGGGTTTTTTGAAGGCTTATACGATGTTTAAACCTATGGAAAAGGTGCAGAGAGCAGTGGGTTTTCCAGTACTAGAACTATGAATGAAATTGTGCTGTGGATGTGATTATAAATGACAGGAAACATTATGAATAAGAATCAAAGGTCTTTAGATGTTTTGAGGTATTTGCTTTTTTTTTTGCTATGGAATTTAGATGTTTAATTACTTTTATTATTATTATTTACAAATTTGAGGTTCAGATCATTGCTGTATCATGCCACAGTGTTATTACATTTTCTGAGTCAACACAAGTGCTATTTGTATCATATTATGCTTTGGTCCCGACACAGTGTGCACGCACGTGTGCCCAGACAATATGCCGCGTACCTTATAGTGCCGTACTAGAAACACAGAGCGAAAGCTTCCGCAGTCTTCCACCGGAGCGGCGCTGTGGTGCAGGGGGAGACGCCTGTCTGTTCAGAGCACATGTCACCGCTGTAAGCCCGGTGGGAACGCGGCAGATAGATCAAAAGCCTCCCGGTGCTGCGCGTCCTGCGGGGCGGAGACTCCGGTCCACTCCCGGCTGTGTCGCACGCCTTCGTCACGCTCATGTCCTCGTCTTCATCACGGTGACACATGCCACCACCGGGATGCTTTCAGTGACACGGAGAGAGAGCTCGGTGCGCGGTGCCTTGAAAGGTGCTCCTCTCAGCAGGTTATGTCATTGCTCGTTAGATGCATAACCTTGGAAATACAAAAACAGAAATATTTGCCTAGACATCACGTTGGCCTAAATGCAGCACAACTGAGGGTAAGAGTCTGCAGGTCGTAGACCTGTGGGAAAGGTGGAGGTGTTTAACAAGCATTTAACAAAGGTTTGAATATCAGCCGTGTCATGTGGTGCTAAACGCCCAGGGTGCCTCGAGAATCATAATCAGAATCAATGGTAGCTCATAAAGATAAAGGCTAATAGAGGCTTTCTACACATTGTATGAAATATGTGCAGATTTGCTCCTTCAGGCTGGGTGGTGCGGATGCGAGATACAGGCGAGACATAATGCATGTGGATGTGAGATATAAGCGAGACTTAATGCATACAGAAATTAACTGTGACTAAATTGTGAGATAACAGACCTACAATTAAAAACTCAATGAGTCCATGTTTAGTAAAAATGAGGGGGGGGGATGTGAGTGAGATATGTGGGTTTTGGATAAGAAAATTACATATCGTAATTTCATCTGAAACGCCATCTTAGAATTTTTATAGCTGGTCTTCTTAAGGGGCAGGAAAGTACCTCCGGCTGGATGGAAGTCACTTCAGGTTGTGTATGTGTGTGTGTGTGTTTGTGTGTACGTGTGTGTGTGTGTTTCTGTTTGGAAGCCTAAGTGTCTCTGGATCAGATGGCACTTTGTAGGTCCTTTCCTAGAAGATAAAGCTTTCAGACTGCCCTGTCAGGCTGCAAATCTTCCCCTCTCTCCTCTTAGTCTCCGCAATCTCTCTGTTTGACCTCCTTCCCTCTCCACTACCTCCTTTAGGGTTTATCAGTAAAGTGGGCTTACACAAAGGGCCCTTCTGCCTGCCCAGACCTCCTGCTACTCCCTCACTCCCTTTGGTCCTCATCGTCTGCCCCCTCCCTCCCTCCCTCCCTCCCTCGCTGCTCTGTGCCAGTTGGGAAGGGTGTGGCAGGTGAATGCAGACTTGGTGGCTTCGTCCAAACTTCGTCCCCCCCCACACACACACACACACACACACACACACACACACACACACACACACACACCTTGTGGTGCTGCTTTTGCTGAAGTGTGTTTGAAAGAAGAACAAGATATGTGTTTTAATTGTCTTAAAAAACGCTGAAACACTCTTTCAGGGGATATGATGTCCCTAAACATCTCCTTTCCTCTCTGCCTTTTGTGTTTTTTTGTGCAACATAAACGTAATAAATATTGCATAAGCAAACAACACATAGTGTCTGATTCATTTGGGGTGGTAAGATAACTTCCTAAGATGGTGCTGATTTGTTCAAGTATGAAAGTGTGTGTGTTTGTTTGTGTGTGTGTGTGTGTGCATTTAAGAGAGAGAATGAGAGAGGAAATAAGAGGAAGAATGAGAAAGGGAGATAAGAATGTGAGAGATTATTTTATTATGGTACATAGGATCCTCTGTAAGCTGTGGCTTATGTTTTCATTAGTTTATGTTTTCATTTCACTATGAAACTACATCTGGAGGGTGTGCTTTGGTACGGGTGTCACTGACTGTATGTCTGCATGACTCACCTCCCCAGGTCACACAGAAATAGAAGACCGATGATATAAACATTTACACCACACATACTTAGCAGCAGTGGACAACATACTTATTATATTTGATATACTGTTGGGGCCATCTGTGATATTTTAGACTTTAGATGCTGTCCAGGGTTTACAGTTGATTTTATTAGCTTAGAATTAGGCGAGATATATTAGGTTAGGCTCCGACAGCTCTGGGCTTTCTGTTTAATCGCTCCTGATAAACCTCGCTGAAGCCAAAGGTCCCGCATGCTCAGTTCTGATTCCACTTATTCACCAGCCCTTTGAACGTTGCTGGAGGCTTCTCTTTGTTTCCTTGGCTTTGTGGTTTGCCCTGTAATGGTTTCAGAGAACAGCCATATTTGGTCATAATGATCTAACAGTCATACGGTGATCAAAGACTGTGTTTAGCGTGGGATTAGATGTTAAAGTGTGATGCTGCTGTTGTTATAGATAGGCCAGGCTATCTTGTTATGTGGGACTCACTGTATATTATGACTCACAGCGAGGTTCGGTGTGCACCGAGAGCTTGACTCTCATCACTCTCATAAACTCACACTGCTCACAGTTTGTTACCTAACCGCACAGTCCATAAAAAAAGCTATTAATCATCTGAACAAGTCATAATAATTATATGTAAGTGGAGGAGGAAGTGTAATCCAAAACTGCTTTAATAATCATAATAATACTAATACTACTACTAACAACAACAACAATAATAATAATGAAAATAAGAATAATAACCGAATACCTTTAAGTTTGGAGGCACTCTTCAGATATGCCTGTGTGTATTCATAAAACATACATTATGAGTGACCTATAAACTTGAATAAGTAATAGTGTGTCATTAGCATTAATCATTTATGGCCTCAGAGATCGGAGCAGTGCCTCGTATCAGTCAAATGTTAATGACAGAGAACCTCGGTGAGAGCATCTGTAGACATGGTGTTGAGGTGTGATGTGTTCAGCCATCAGACAGAAGAGGTCGATTGTGCAAGGTGTGTACAGGAGCGTTCACCATGGGGCTGGTGTGTAGGAGTGTTCACCATGGGGCTGGTGTACAGGAGTGTTCACCATGGGGCTGGTGTGTAGGAGTGTTCACCATGGGGCTGGTGTACAGTAGTGTTCACCATGGGGCTGGTGTACAGGAGTGTTCACCATGGGGCTGGTGTACAGGAGCGTTCACCATGGGGCTGGTGTACAGGAGCGTTCACCATGGGGCTGGTGTGTAGGAGCGTTCACCATGGGGCTGGTGTACAGGAGCGTTCACCATGGGGCTGGTGTGTAGGAGTGTTCACCATGGGGCTGGTGTACAGGAGCATTCACCATGGGGCTGGTGTACAGGAGCGTTCACCATGGGGCTGGTGTACAGGGGTGTTCACCATGGGGCTGGTGTGTAGGAGTGTTCACCATGGGGCTGGTGTACAGTAGTGTTCACCATGGGGTTGGTGTACAGGGGCGTTCACCATGGGGCTGGTGTGTAGGAGTGTTCACCATGGGGCTGGTGTACAGTAGTGTTCACCATGGGGCTGGTGTACAGGAGTGTTCACCATGGGGCTGGTGTACAGGAGCGTTCACCATGGGGCTGGTGTACAGGAGCGTTCACCATGGGGCTGGTGTGTAGGAGCGTTCACCATGGGGCTGGTGTACAGGAGCGTTCACCATGGGGCTGGTGTGTAGGAGTGTTCACCATGGGGCTGGTGTACAGGAGCATTCACCATGGGGCTGGTGTACAGGAGCGTTCACCATGGGGCTGGTGTACAGGGGTGTTCACCATGGGGCTGGTGTGTAGGAGTGTTCACCATGGGGCTGGTGTACAGTAGTGTTCACCATGGGGTTGGTGTACAGGGGCGTTCACCATGGGGCTGGTGTGTAGGAGTGTTCACCATGGGGCTGGTGTACAGTAGTGTTCACCATGGGGCTGGTGTGTAGGAGTGTTCACCATGGGGCTGGTGTACAGTAGTGTTCACCATGGGGCTGGTGTGTAGGGGCGTTAACTATGGGGCTGGTGTACAGGGGCATTCACTATGGGACTGGTGTACAGTAGTGTTCACCATGGGGCTGGTGTGCAGGAGTGTTCACCATGGGGCTGGTGTACAGTAGTGTTCACCATGGGGCTGGTGTACAGGAGCGTGCACCATGGGGCTGGTGTACAGGAGCGTTCACCATGGGGCTGGTGTGTAGGAGCGTTCACCATGGGGCTGGTGTACAGCAGCGTTCACTATGGGGCTGGTGTACAGGAGCGTTCACCATGGGGCTGGTGTACAGTAGTGTTCACCATGGGGCTGGTGTGTAGGGGCGTTAACTATGGGGCTGGTGTACAGGGGCATTCACTATGGGACTGGTGTACAGTAGTGTTCACCATGGGGCTGGTGTGCAGGAGTGTTCACCATGGGGCTGGTGTACAGTAGTGTTCACCATGGGGCTGGTGTACAGGAGCGTGCACCATGGGGCTGGTGTGTAGGAGAGTTCACCATGGGGCTGGTGTACAGGAGTGTTCACCATGGGGCTGGTGTACAGGAGTGTTCACCATGGGGCTGGTGTACAGTAGTGTTCACCATGGGGCTGGTGTACAGGAGCGTGCACCATGGGGCTGGTGTACAGGAGCGTTCACCATGGGGCTGGTGTGTAGGAGCGTTCACCATGGGGCTGGTGTACAGGAGCGTTCACCATGGGGCTGGTGTGTAGGAGTGTTCACCATGGGGCTGGTGTACAGCAGTGTTCACTATGGGGCTGGTGTATAGGAGCGTTCACCATGGGGCTGGTGTACAGTAGTGTTCACCATGGGGCTGGTGTGTAGGGGCGTTAACTATGGGGCTGGTGTACAGGGGCATTCACTATGGGACTGGTGTACAGTAGTGTTCACCATGGGGCTGGTGTGCAGGAGTGTTCACCATGGGGCTGGTGTACAGTAGTGTTCACCATGGGGCTGGTGTACAGGAGCGTGCACCATGGGGCTGGTGTGTAGGAGAGTTCACCATGGGGCTGGTGTACAGGAGTGTTCACCATGGGGCTGGTGTACAGTAGTGTTCACCATGGGGCTGGTGTACAGGAGCGTGCACCATGGGGCTGGTGTACAGGAGCGTTCACCATGGGGCTGGTGTGTAGGAGCGTTCACCATGGGGCTGGTGTACAGGAGCGTTCACCATGGGGCTGGTGTGTAGGAGTGTTCACCATGGGGCTGGTGTACAGCAGTGTTCACTATGGGGCTGGTGTATAGGAGCGTTCACCATGGGGCTGGTGTACAGTAGTGTTCACCATGGGGCTGGTGTGTAGGGGCGTTAACTATGGGGCTGGTGTACAGGGGCATTCACTATGGGACTGGTGTACAGTAGTGTTCACCATGGGGCTGGTGTGCAGGAGTGTTCACCATGGGGCTGGTGTACAGTAGTGTTCACCATGGGGCTGGTGTACAGGAGCGTGCACCATGGGGCTGGTGTGTAGGAGAGTTCACCATGGGGCTGGTGTACAGTAGTGTTCACCATGGGGCTGGTGTGTAGGGGCGTTCACTATGGGGCTGGTGTACAGGGGCGTTCACTATGGGACTGGTGTACAGTAGTGTTCACCATGGGGCTGGTGTGCAGGAGTGTTCACCATGGGGCTGGTGTACAGTAGTGTTCACCATGGGGCTGGTGTACAGGAGCGTGCACCATGGGGCTGGTGTGTAGGAGAGTTCACCATGGGGCTGGTGTACAGGAGTGTTCACCATGGGGCTGGTGTACAGGAGTGTTCACCATGGGGCTGGTGTACAGTAGTGTTCACCATGGGGCTGGTGTACAGGAGCGTGCACCATGGGGCTGGTGTACAGGAGCGTTCACCATGGGGCTGGTGTGTAGGAGCGTTCACCATGGGGCTGGTGTACAGGAGCGTTCACCATGGGGCTGGTGTGTAGGAGTGTTCACCATGGGGCTGGTGTACAGCAGTGTTCACTATGGGGCTGGTGTATAGGAGCGTTCACCATGGGGCTGGTGTACAGTAGTGTTCACCATGGGGCTGGTGTGTAGGGGCGTTAACTATGGGGCTGGTGTACAGGGGCATTCACTATGGGACTGGTGTACAGTAGTGTTCACCATGGGGCTGGTGTGCAGGAGTGTTCACCATGGGGCTGGTGTACAGTAGTGTTCACCATGGGGCTGGTGTACAGGAGCGTGCACCATGGGGCTGGTGTGTAGGAGAGTTCACCATGGGGCTGGTGTACAGGAGTGTTCACCATGGGGCTGGTGTACAGGAGTGTTCACCATGGGGCTGGTGTACAGTAGTGTTCACCATGGGGCTGGTGTACAGGAGCGTGCACCATGGGGCTGGTGTACAGGAGCGTTCACCATGGGGCTGGTGTGTAGGAGCGTTCACCATGGGGCTGGTGTACAGGAGCGTTCACCATGGGGCTGGTGTGTAGGAGTGTTCACCATGGGGCTGGTGTACAGCAGTGTTCACTATGGGGCTGGTGTATAGGAGCGTTCACCATGGGGCTGGTGTACAGTAGTGTTCACCATGGGGCTGGTGTGTAGGGGCGTTAACTATGGGGCTGGTGTACAGGGGCATTCACTATGGGACTGGTGTACAGTAGTGTTCACCATGGGGCTGGTGTGCAGGAGTGTTCACCATGGGGCTGGTGTACAGTAGTGTTCACCATGGGGCTGGTGTACAGGAGCGTGCACCATGGGGCTGGTGTGTAGGAGAGTTCACCATGGGGCTGGTGTACAGGAGTGTTCACCATGGGGCTGGTGTACAGTAGTGTTCACCATGGGGCTGGTGTACAGGAGCGTGCACCATGGGGCTGGTGTACAGGAGCGTTCACCATGGGGCTGGTGTGTAGGAGCGTTCACCATGGGGCTGGTGTACAGGAGCGTTCACCATGGGGCTGGTGTGTAGGAGTGTTCACCATGGGGCTGGTGTACAGCAGTGTTCACTATGGGGCTGGTGTATAGGAGCGTTCACCATGGGGCTGGTGTACAGTAGTGTTCACCATGGGGCTGGTGTGTAGGGGCGTTAACTATGGGGCTGGTGTACAGGGGCATTCACTATGGGACTGGTGTACAGTAGTGTTCACCATGGGGCTGGTGTGCAGGAGTGTTCACCATGGGGCTGGTGTACAGTAGTGTTCACCATGGGGCTGGTGTACAGGAGCGTGCACCATGGGGCTGGTGTGTAGGAGAGTTCACCATGGGGCTGGTGTACAGTAGTGTTCACCATGGGGCTGGTGTGTAGGGGCGTTCACTATGGGGCTGGTGTACAGGGGCGTTCACTATGGGACTGGTGTACAGTAGTGTTCACCATGGGGCTGGTGTGCAGGAGTGTTCACCATGGGGCTGGTGTACAGTAGTGTTCACCATGGGGCTGGTGTACAGGAGCGTGCACCATGGGGCTGGTGTGTAGGAGAGTTCACCATGGGGCTGGTGTACAGGAGTGTTCACCATGGGGCTGGTGTACAGGAGTGTTCACCATGGGGCTGGTGTACAGTAGTGTTCACCATGGGGCTGGTGTACAGGAGCGTGCACCATGGGGCTGGTGTACAGGAGCGTTCACCATGGGGCTGGTGTGTAGGAGCGTTCACCATGGGGCTGGTGTACAGGAGCGTTCACCATGGGGCTGGTGTGTAGGAGTGTTCACCATGGGGCTGGTGTACAGCAGTGTTCACTATGGGGCTGGTGTATAGGAGCGTTCACCATGGGGCTGGTGTACAGGAGCATTCACCATGGGGCTGGTGTACAGGGGTGTTCACCATGGGGCTGGTGTGTAGGAGTGTTCACCATGGGGCTGGTGTGTAGGAGTGTTCACCATGGGGTTGGTGTACAGGGGCGTTCACCATGGGGCTGGTGTGTAGGAGTGTTCACCATGGGGCTGGTGTACAGTAGTGTTCACCATGGGGCTGGTGTGTAGGGGCGTTAACTATGGGGCTGGTGTACAGGGGCATTCACTATGGGACTGGTGTACAGTAGTGTTCACCATGGGGCTGGTGTGCAGGAGTGTTCACCATGGGGCTGGTGTACAGTAGTGTTCACCATGGGGCTGGTGTACAGGAGCGTGCACCATGGGGCTGGTGTGTAGGAGAGTTCACCATGGGGCTGGTGTACAGGAGTGTTCACCATGGGGCTGGTGTACAGGAGTGTTCACCATGGGGCTGGTGTACAGTAGTGTTCACCATGGGGCTGGTGTACAGGAGCGTGCACCATGGGGCTGGTGTACAGGAGCGTTCACCATGGGGCTGGTGTGTAGGAGCGTTCACCATGGGGCTGGTGTACAGGAGCGTTCACCATGGGGCTGGTGTGTAGGAGGGTTCACCATGGGGCTGGTGTACAGCAGCGTTCACTATGGGGCTGGTGTACAGGAGCGTTCACCATGGGGCTGGTGTACAGGAGCGTTCACCATGGGGCTGGTGTACAGGGGTGTTCACCATGGGGCTGGTGTGTAGGAGTGTTCACCATGGGGCTGGTGTACAGTAGTGTTCACCATGGGGTTGGTGTACAGGGGCGTTCACCATGGGGCTGGTGTGTAGGAGTGTTCACCATGGGGCTGGTGTACAGTAGTGTTCACCATGGGGCTGGTGTACAGGGGCATTCACTATGGGACTGGTGTACAGTAGTGTTCACCATGGGGCTGGTGTGCAGGAGTGTTCACCATGGGGCTGGTGTACAGTAGTGTTCACCATGGGGCTGGTGTACAGGACCGTGCACCATGGGGCTGGTGTGTAGGAGAGTTCACCATGGGGCTGGTGTACAGGAGTGTTCACAATGGGGCTGGTGTACAGGAGTGTTCACCATGGGGCTGGTGTACAGTAGTGTTCACCATGGGGCTGGTGTACAGGAGCGTGCACCATGGGGCTGGTGTGTAGGAGAGTTCACCATGGGGCTGGTGTCCAGGAGCGTTCACCATGGGGCTGGTGTACAGCAGCGTTCACCATGGGGCTGGTGTGTAGGAGTGTTCACTATGGGGTTGGTGTACAGGAGTGTTCACTATAGGGCTGGTGTACAGCAGCGTTCACTATGGGGCTGGTGTACAGCAGCGTTCACTATGGGGCTGGTGTGTAGGAGTGTGCACCATGGGGCTGGTGTACAGGAGTGTTCACTATGGGGCTGGTGTACAGGAGCGTTCACCATGGGGCTGGTGTACAGGAGCGTTCACCATGGGGCTGGTGTACAGAAGTGTTCAACATGGGGCTGGTGTACAGGAGCGTTCACCATGGGGCTGGTGTGTAGGGGCGTTCACTATGGGGCTGGTGTACAGGGGCGTTCACTATGGGACTGGTGTACAGTAGTGTTCACCATGGGGCTGGTGTGCAGGAGTGTTCACCATGGGGCTGGTGTACAGTAGTGTTCACCATGGGGCTGGTGTACAGGAGCGTGCACCATGGGGCTGGTGTGTAGGAGAGTTCACCATGGGGCTGGTGTACAGGAGTGTTCACCATGGGGCTGGTGTACAGGAGTGTTCACCATGGGGCTGGTGTACAGGAGCGTTCACCATGGGGCTGGTGTACAGCAGCGTTCACCATGGGGCTCGTGTGTAGGAGTGTTCACTATGGGGCTGGTGTACAGGTGTATTCACTATAGGCCTGGTGTGTAGGAGTCTTCATTATGGGGCTGGTGTACAGGAGCGTTCACCATGGGGCTGGTGTGTAGGAGTGTTCACCATGGGACTGGTGTACAGCCGCGTTCACTATGGGGCTGGTGTGTAGGAGTGTTCATTATGGGGCTGGTGTACAGGAGCATTCAGGCTGGTGTGTAGGAGTGTTCACCATGGGGCTGGTGTACAGGAGTGTTCATTATGGGGCTGGTGTACAGGAGCGTTCACCATGGGGCTGGTGTACAGGAGCATTCACCATGGGGCTGGTGTACAGCAGCGTTCACTATGGGGCTGGTGTGTAGGAGCGTTCACTATGGGGCTGGTGTACAGTAGTGTTCACTATGGGGCTGGTGTACAGTAGTGTTCACTATGGGGCTGGTGTACAGGGAGTGTTCACCATGGGGCTGGTGTACAGGAGCGTTCACCATGGGGCTGGTGTACAGTAGTGTTCACTATGGGGCTGGTGTACAGGAGCTCACATGTGTGGACACTACAGGGCTGCAGGTGAGGCCAGACAACTCACCTTGATTGGCAGGCGACAGATAGCATTGGAGCATTTGCCTCACTGACCCGGGGAGCCAGGATCAAGTACATGGAGGTCATCTCCGTCTAATGAATCCAACACCCAGGGAGAATGAGAATTTCTATTGCAGGCCTGGACAGCCCTGTCACAGACACGTGTGATTCAAGAGGGGTGAATGTATCAAAACTAACATCAGGGGTGAATTTTTCAAACATCAGCTTTCGCTGTGCAGCCAAACCTCAACAAACACGAAAACTGGCACATCAAGATTATCAATGATTAGGTTGTATTATCAGTGATTAGGTGAAGTACTGATATGAAGTAGGATAATTACATTGAATTATTTTATTTTGTGCTGAAATAGGGTAGTTATCAGTAGGTTTACATTATCTATCTTGAGAATAATGATTTTACATGAAGACACATGATAGAAAGAAAAACTCCTCCACAGGACGACAGCAGAAAACATGGAACTGAAATTGGTGTTCAGCATGAGCAGTGAAGTCATTCCATTGGCACGTCTCTTCTGTTCACGTCCATGTGCAATTTTTAGTACACACTGTTATCAGTGCATGCATTTCTCACAGCTATAAAAAAGTTACCTAAATAACATGGATCTAAAACATATTTAGATGGAATTATTACGTAGTGTCCGAATAGGTGAGTCAATATTAATAAGCCGTGATGTGTTTTATGGGTAACGGCTGTTTATGTTGGTCAGCTGGGGGTAAAGTGTTGGGGCACCGGTACCTAATGCCCCAGGTCAGAAATCACTGCCAGTCCAACTGGACTGACCGACTTGACTCTAACTCTTGAGGTCCAGAAGGTTTTTTAATCATCTGTCCAGCTGAAGAATGTGTCTGAGTAACATTAAAGAGCAGACGGGAGAGATGCCATAAGAAGCAGAGACGGTTGTGTGTGAGTCTCTACAGGCTCTACAGTCTCAGGCTGGAACTGAAGCTTTATTGGGAACATGAGCGATTCGCCATCTAGCTTTAAAGGCTAAAATATGTTTTTAAAGGGGAAGAACAGGAGTGTCATGAAACCAACATATGATTATAGGGGAAGAAAGCTATGAAATGATTCTGAGTAAGTGTGAATAGAGCCGTCTCAGTGCATCTCAAATTATTTACTCTGGTTAAGAGCTGTGCAGCATATCAGTATTAACCTTAACAAGGCTGATATTGTGGAAGGCTCCAGTGTGCAAGTGAATATGCAAATCACAATATTTATTTACTTGTGCCCCGTGGCTTTGCTAATCTCAGATGTTCTAGACGAGTGTTCTGTAGCTTATATGACTCAACATAATATAAACAACATTCACACAACCCAACAAATGTAAATAATTTTGATCCAAATCATGTCACAAGGGTTAATTGATTTATAGGTATATATAGATATCCATATCTCATATCTCATCTCTGCACATGCACAGAGATTATTATTATTATTATTATCGGTCTATTCTAAATGTATACATTCCATTGCTAGAGTGATCACAAGAATAATTTGAGATTTATCTGATCTCAAATTAATTTAACCTGTAATATTGTGCGTGGCCTTTTCCTTGTTCACTGTTATTTTCTGTAGCCCCAGAAGAAGCACTAAAAGTCCTAGACTTAAAAAAACTATTTAGCAGCCACTGTTCACTTCCACTGCACAGGAAGTCGAGACGAGTTTAATCGCTGTCTGGAACGCCAGCCTGAGCTAATGAACTGTGTGAAAACAATCCCGTCTTCTGAAAGAGAACAGAGGCAACGATCAGCCTGGCCATACATTGTCTCTGGAGATCTTGTTTTGACACACCAAGTTCAAATGGCATATTTAGCTGCTAAAAGTGTCTTAGTGCAAATTGACTGCCGTTATCAAATGTCCACCATTTTGAATACTTGGCTGTTTGATCTGTTAAGAGCCCGTGAGATAAAGAGAGGAGAAGTGGGTTTTTTGTGATTCTTTTTTGTGTGCGGGAGAGGTGAGGTCCTCTTATGCAAGTTGTAGTCCAAGTGAGCGTGGGAAGCATGCAATATAAAACATGCGCGCGCACACACACACACACACACACACACACACACACACACACACACACGCACACACGCATGCACGCACGCACGCACGCGCACACACATACACACACACACGCACACACGCACGCACGCACGCACGCACGCACGCACGCGCACACACATACACACACACACACACTGACACACACACACACTGACAGACTTACAAAAGGATCAAGAATAAGAGGGACAGAAAGCTGTGTTTCATTTCAGAGGAAAATGACTCATGTTTGTGTGTGTGTGTGTGTGTGAGCGCGCGCGCATGTGTTTGTGTGTGTGTGTGTGTGTGTTAGAGTCAGAGTGAGAATTGTCATTGCAACCATTCTGTTTTAGCCCCAGAAGTGGAGAAGGTCTTCAGCTGTCTTCTCCATGTGACACGACTCAGAACAGCAGAACAGGGCCACAAGGGGAAAATGAACAGGTTAAGATGGTTAGAATGGATGTTTAACAGGACATAAGAGCCTCTGCTTAATTGGACGCTGTTTGGTGTTTGCCCTGGGGCCTGTGTTGTCCTGCTGATGCTGGTGAAGATAGGATGAACTGCTGGCAGCCTACATTTAATTGGGATTCCATTAAGAGAATTGGCCCAACCCCCTAAGGCCTGGCCATTCAAAACTCTGACAGTCCCTACTGTTACGATTCAGGTTTGATTCCAACCCTGAGCATTTTCTGTCACTGGCCACAGAGACCTAAGTGGCGTGTCATGGAGAAGGAGAAACAGGATGATCCTTCTCTCTCTCTCTGTGCTGGCCAGTGGGTTACCCAGAAGCTCCCATCACAGAACTGAGTATTAAAACCTTTTTCCTCTACTTGCCGTGTGAACTCATTCGCTTCATCTCTGCTAGGCAAAAAAAATGACGTGTGAGTTTCTACAATCCTTATAATAACTGATACCTTGACAATTTTATAAAAAAACGTCTGAAATTAAATTTGAATGCTCTAGTGAAGCTTTGGGATCGAAACCAGTGCTATCAAGTTTTATCAAGTTTTATTTTCACACAAGCTTAGATATGTAAGCTATCTGTTCTCACCAACATTCATATGGATGGTTTAAAAATCTGAACGATCGAAAAGGAAACCTGTTCAAGAATCTTCTATAACCCTTAAGTGCTTTGTAAGCTTCCCTTGGGTGATGAGCAGAAGTTATGACGTCTGAAGCTGTGGTCAGTTGTCTCTCAGTTCCCCCACTTGATTCCTTTTGAATGATGTGTCTTTGCTGGAAGACTTTGTTGCATGCACAGCAGAAAGAAACCCCCTTGCTACCCATTTAAAACAAGTGGAAACACCCTTGTAATATTGCACTGAAGTTGCCTGTAAAATCGCAGGCTTTCTTGATGTTGCCTCTTGAGTTTCTATAAATAGCAACCAGGACATTGGTGGCTCACACATGAGTGCAGTATGTGTTTATTCGCTCCACAAAGGAAAAGAGTCCTGGGTTAAACTCCTCCAAACCTCTTGTGTTCACTGTGGCTGCCTTCATTCTTTTCTCTGTCAACGTTATCTCACGTGACCTCCCGCGACGTGCCCTCTGTTGTGTAAGCGATCCGTGTGTAGGATTTAATTGAGAGTGAATGCGTTTGTAGTCATTATCATGCTGAAGTTTTGTGAAAGTCAAACCTTGAGGAGAGGCTTAGTAACCAAACCAGGGTTCTTCTACGTTTTTGGGAAACAGACAAAATGTGTGATACTTTCTGTTGCATTCACTAAACACTTCTGCAGATATTCCACATTAATATGTTTTACATTCATCCGATATTTTTTATTTATCCATTTATTCGTCATATACATTTGCTCAGTGCTGCACTTAAAGCGTGAATATGTGTCTGGTAAGTTGTCATGATGTTTTGTTTTTCAAGTCGTGATGATACCAGGAGAAAACACCAGGAGTGATACCAGGATGCTACAAAAACTTTACGGGAAGACAATTCATGAACCTGCAGAGAATTAAGATCATAACAACATTTCATGCAGAAAATATTCCATATTTGTGACATTTCCAGAACCTGAAACCATTCTGGTCCTGTATCTGAAAAGCCAGCCCCGCAGGCTGGGATGTGGTTGGGGAAATTCCAGAAAGGTCCATATTTTATAGAAGTGCACACGCTGCAGCAGAGCAAAGTGAATGGGACCCAGTAGAAAGTCAATAGTGGGAAGCATTTATCAATCACAGTGCAGTGGCGTCTACAAATCGGCGTCTACAGCTACAACACATATTAAGCAGACAGCAAAGGCCATAGTAAGCAAATTACCCAAATGGGACCTAAAACTAAATGCTATAGAGTAGATACAATACTTTAGCCTAAACCCTATACCTTACACAATAGCGTAGAATGCACATGCTATACTATGATATAGACCCTATACTATACATTATGATCTAGACCCTACACCATACATTATAAACTAGACCATACACCATACATTATAATCTAGACCCTACACCATACATTATAATCTAGACCCTACACCATACATTGTAATCTAGACCCTACACCATACATTATAATCTAGACTCTACACCATACATTATAATCTAGACCCTACACCATACATTATAATCTAGACCCTACACCATACATTATAATCTAGACTCTACACCATACATTATAATCTAGACCCTACACCATACATTATAATCTAGACCCTACACCATAATTATAATCTAGACCCTACACCATACATTATAATCTAGACCCTACACCATACATTATAATTTAGACCCTACACCATACATTATAATCTAGACCCTACCCCTACACCATACATTATAATCTAGACCCTACCCCTACACCATACATTGTAATCTAGACCCTACACCATACATTATAATCTAGACCCTACACCATACAATATAATCTAGACCCTACACCATACATTATAATCTAGACCCTACACTCGACACTGTAGCACCTTACACTAAACCCAAGACTCCTGTAGTGTTTACACAGGGAAGAGGATAGTTTATATACTTCTGTCTGGTTTGGTTTGAGAGACTTATTCTAATACCCATTGAAATTTTTAATACAGAAAGAAAACTATAGCATTTTAACAGAGAATGAAAAATCAATATAAAAACCGTAATAAAAAACTATTTTGACTTCTTTTCTGTAACAGTGACATGCCTTAGTGAAAGGCTGCTCTGAAAATGCATTTCATAGTCTAAAAGGAAACTTTATACCTTTATCAGTCATGTCACTGTACCGCAATAGAACAACCCATACAGGCTTGAACCGAGTCCATCCTTACATCCTTAGCATGTTACAGAATGCTAACCGTTCAGAATAAAACCCTTCTGTACCTGTGAGCTTGATGGAGATGCACCAAATGATCACACGGACACACGGCATGTGAATGTATCACTTAAATGTGCATGACTCACCTACAGTATATAAATAGCAGCCTCTCAGTCTTTTTATAGTCACAATTGGACTGAGTTGATCTCTAACAGGTATCTTACACACAGACAGGAACCGGCCAGAGAGGACCTCTTATGTAACTATGGGAACCACTCTACGCAACATGATTGCACACATTTTCTGCTGGTCCGCCAGTGAAGGATTTTATCAGCACTTTTGTTCCTGGAGTTGGTCAAAGTACCGTGCTGTAATCTAATTTAATCTGACGCTCTAAGACGTCGCGCAGTTAACATCGTGTTTGCGTATTCCCATGTAAACAATACAGTGAGTACAGTGGGTTATTTCCTAAACCGAGTAAGTAACTTTCTTGCGCCACTTAAACAACAAAAAAGACACTGGGGCCGGTAACTAGTGAAGAATCCAGGTTCAGGTCCACATCTGAATCAGCAGTTAGTGACCAGGTTCAGGCCCATTTCATACATGTAATGTAGGTGTTCATGCCAGAGGAGGACTCGGACAGCAGTGATTTAAAGCAGCCGACCTGCTGTAATGGAAGACAGCTAGCATGCTAGCCCATCTCTTCATGGACTCACCACGCCACACCCAACACCCAAGTTTGGTTTTTCCCAACGTGGCTGTTCAGTACAGGATGTGCAGTCAGTCTGCGCTCGCAGTAAAACTGCAGGGCCGCGAACTCTGGAGCCCAAAATATATTTTTTTCCCACACAAAAACAGAGCACCAACAAATTAGCATTCGCTCAAAGAATGTTCCGGGGCCTCCTCTGAATTGGCCGTTTAACTCCCAGAACCAACTGACCCGCGCGAGTTGCTGCAGGTACAAGAACAGAACAAACATGCATTAGTGTACACAAGGGAGAGCGAGAGGGAGAGCGAGAGGGAGGGAGAGAGGGAGGGAGAGAGGGAGGGAGAGAGAGAGGCAGAGATGCGAACGAGAGTTTAGCGAAACAAGCAGCACAAGCATGAACTCCAGGCTGGGTGTGAGGGAATTAATGAAGACCACAGGGAGCGGAGAGAGGGGAAACAGACACACACGTGTGCTGGAGGGGAGAGAGGGGAAACAAACACACACGTGTGCTGGAGGGGAGAGAGGGGAAACACACACACACGTGTGCTGGAGGGGAGAGAGGGGAAACACACACACACGTGTGCTGGAGGGGAGAGAGAGGAAACACACACACGTGTGCTGGAGGGGAGAGAGGGGAAACAGACACACGTGTGCTGGAGCGGAGAGTGAGGAAACAGACACACACGTGTGCTGGAGGGGAGAGAGGGGAAACACACACACACGTGTGCTGGAGGGGAGAGAGGGGAAACAAACACACACGTGTGCTGGAGGGGAGAGAGGGGAAACACACACACACGTGTGCTGGAGGGGAGAGAGAGGAAACACACACACGTGTGCTGGAGGGGAGAGAGGGGAAACAGACACACGTGTGCTGGAGCGGAGAGTGAGGAAACACACACACGTGTGCTGGAGGGGAGAGTGAGGAAACACACACACACGTGTGCTGGAGGGGAGAGTGAGGAAACACACACACACGTGTGCTGGAGGGGAGAGTGAGGAAACACACACACGTGTGCTGGAGGGGAGAGTGAGGAAACAGACACACACGTGTGCTGGAGGGGAGAGAGGGGAAACACACACACACGTGTGCTGGAGGGGAGAGTGAGGAAACACACACACACGTGTGCTGGAGGGGAGAGAGGGGAAACACACACACGTGTGCTGGAGGGGAGAGAGAGGAAACAGACACACACGTGTGCTGGAGGGGAGAGAGGGGAAACAAACACACACGTGTGCTGGAGGGGAGAGTGAGGAAACACACACACACGTGTGCTGGAGGGGAGAGAGGGGAAACACACACACACGTGTGCTGGAGGGGAGAGTGAGGAAACACACACACACGTGTGCTGGAGGGGAGAGAGGGGAAACACACACACACGTGTGCTGGAGGGGAGAGTGAGGAAACACACACACACGTGTGCTGGAGGGGAGAGAGGGGAAACAAACACACACGTGTGCTGGAGGGGAGAGTGAGGAAACAAACACACGTGTGCTGGACGTGAGAATGACGTGAGTGAAAGGAGAGTGAGGAGGCAGACACACTTGTGGTGGAGGGAAGAGTACAGAAGGGGAACGAGGTTTCAGTAAAGTAGATTCCCTCTTCCTCTCAGGAGTGAAGAATCTCTCTCCTCATCCATGATTGAGTAACAAAAGTCACAGCGGCGGGGTAAAGTAAAGAAGTGGGTTTGTATCAGAAGGCAGTTACTGAGACAGCTTGAATGTTCCAGCAGAGCCAGCCGTCCTGAGAGGGACACAAACAGAGCCAGCCGTCCTGAGAGGTACACAAACAGAGCCAGCCGTCCTGAGAGGGACACAAACAGAGCCAGCCGTCCTGAGAGGGACACAAACAGACAGGCATGGACAATCTAGTATTGGCTGAGCAATACGTCATGGATACGAAAAGGGTTAAAAATGTGATCGTTAAGAAAGTAATGGTGGCATAACCATCCTCTTTATAACATTATCTCTTATGTGGATCGGCTCTCTGAGGACATTATTGGGTTAGACCAAAATTTGTGACAGCAAAGCACTGAAATGGAATTGAAATAAATTGAAGCAAAAGAATAAGGTAGACGAAGAGAGAGAAATAGAGAACGAGAGAAAGACAGAGACAGCCCAAAGAAGGTGATGAATTCAAATGTTCTGTGTCTGCAGCACTAACCACCCCTCTTATCTCTGTGAAACAGCTCCGTTGCCATGGTGTCACTATGGTGTTGCCACGGCTACTGGAGTGTTAGCACAACATTAATGGGGTGTTGTCACGGTAACCCCAGCTGTTGCCGTTTGGACTGTGGAGGAATCTTGCCCGAGACAGAGATTATGAGCACGAAACACACCCTCCAGAACACGCACAAACACAAGAGACGTGTCTTGTCTTCGAGGGGACCTCTGAAGGCAGCACGATGTGGAGACAAGATGAGGACGTGTGAAGAGGGGACATTCAAAGAGACCGCAGATCAAACACTCCCAGCCCCAACAATACCGAAGAATCCATGGCAATGAATGCAAAAATGAACTGTGCATTATCCCTTACATATTCATCCAATCATCCTTCAGGGACCATCTTTACTGCAGAGCTACTGCACATGAGAGGGAGGGAGGGAAGGAGGGAAGGAGGGAGAGAGAGAGAGAGAGAGAGAGAGAGAGAGAGAGAGAGCAAAATGAACTTAGACTGAAAGAGAAATATGGTAATTTTGAAGGTTTTTATTTTTTTAATGAAGACAGCCAGTGCAGCACTGCCTAACCTCATTTTGAACATTATCACTCATCCCTGTGTGACCCAGACTGCCCTGATGATCATATTTCTTGCTACATAACACAACCATTTTATGCACCAATAAGCATTTATGTACTTAGAGGTCATAAATTATGCAGACTACCAAAATTTTAAGGTGCTAATTTGCTATGACCTATATATCTCATTTATATAAAACAATTTGTCAAATTCATGTTTTTTTTTTGGGTTTGCGTTGGCATAATACAACTCACTGTTAAAAGGCAGATCATGCAGTCAGCTTCCTCACTGAGCTAGACGCTCTATATTATTGTTTATTTGGACATTACACTAATACAAAGGTCAGTGTTGCTCTCCTGTTGGAAAGAAAAATGCGCCAAGAACCTGAATAGAACAAGAATACATGTTTTTTTTTCACTTTTGACAAAACTAGTGAAACATTTTAATAATTAAGGAATCATTATTCGTAACAAACATATACTTCTAACCATAAACAAAGCAAGAATAACAACGCACAAAAGGTTTAGAAATCCATTTTCCTGTTAGTCATGGATTCACGGAATAGCTAAATCTTGGGGAGAGAGCCACACGTGAAGCTCCTCCCTCTGGGCCGGTGTCCAATCACGCACTGATTCTCCCGAGTACTGGCACTAACAGCTCCGCCCTCTTCTCTTTCATCCCTGGCCAGTGCCTCTAGATCAGACAAGGGCTCCTGCCTCTGAAGCCAATACACAGCCTGTGCGGACCCTAAAAGAGCCCCTTTTACCCCTTTTTACCCCTTTTACCCCTTTTACCCTTGTCCACCCTCTGTTCTGCCCCTACCGAAGTTCACACGTTCAAAGAGGGGCCGAATCAAACGTGAACTCCCCGGCACTACGGCGGGGCCTCTCTGCCGACTGTTCCAGCTAACTGAAGAAAACGCGGAAACCGAAACCATTAGTGATGTTATTAATTGCTCACCCTTTTGATGTGCAAATAAATTAAAGAGGTCTAATATCTGCTGTCAGTTTAAACCGGGGGCCTGACAGTGAAGTACACAAGCACTCAGAATACGCCCGTGCACACACACGCGCACACACACACACACATTCATCAAACACGTCTCAGTAAATGGCACGTGTGCTAATTGTCAGATCCTAACAATGTTTGTGTAATTTTCTGGCTCACTGCTGTGTGTGTTCAGAAAATATGCACCAGCCAGCAGTGTAGTAATGGCATGGCAGTGCATGTGTGTGTGTGTGTGTGTGTGTGTGTGTGTGTGTGTGTGTGTGTGTGTGTGTGTGTGTGTGTGTGTGTGTGAGAGAGAGTTTCCGAATGTGTGTTTTAGCAGCAGCAGGACTTTATTCTAATGGCTAGGCACACACTGTGACACACTGCCAGGCAGCGTCATAGTGACGGTGCGATATGCTCACTGTCACCGTCTCTGAGACAAGTGGAATATGACACTGATCATATTTTAGCTCGAATATCTCACAGATGCAGAGACACACACATGTGCTCACACACACAACACACACACACATATACACATGCTCTCTCTCTCTCTCTCTATTTCTCTCTCTCTCTCTCTCTCTCTCTCTCTCTCTCTCTCTCTCTCTCTCACACACACACACACACACACACATAACACGTACACCAAGTAGTCAGATTTTGATATTCTGTGTGCACTGTCTTGCTGAAGCATTATGTGATATTAAAGGAGAATATTTTATCATACTGTCTGCCTGTAGCTTATGAAGTGTCAAATTAATCCATTGTACAACATATTACAATCACTTTAGCATGTGGTTATGATACACAAATGTAAATGGTGTGTTTATTGCAAGTCAAAAATACAATGCAAAGTTTTAAAATATGCACAAGGTTAATATATTATTCATTGGCCCATAACATCTGTGTTCACTTTCACTAACGTCAGTGCAGGTTGTGCAGACAGGTGTGGAGGAGAGGTATGGAGACAGGTGTGGAGGAGAGGGATGGAGACAGGTGTGGAGGAGAGGTACGGAGACAGGTGTGGAGGAGAGGTACGGAGACAGGTGTGGAGGAGAGGTACGGAGACAGGTGTGGAGGAGAGGTACGGAGACAGGTGTGGAGGAGAGGTACGGAGACAGGTGTGGAGGAGAGGTACGGAGACAGGTGTGGAGGAGAGGGACGGAGACAGGTGTGGAGGAGAGAGATGGAGACAGGTGTGGAGGAGAGGTATGGAGACAGGTGTGGAGGAGAGAGATGGAGACAGGTGTGGAGGAGAGGTACGGAGACAGGTGTGGAGTAGAGGTATGGAGACAGGTGTGGAGGAGAGGTACGGAGACAGGTGTGGAGTAGAGGTACGGAGACAGGTGTGGAGGAGAGAGATGGAGACAGGTGTGGAGGAGAGGTATGGAGACAGGTGTGGAGGAGAGGTACGGAGACAGGTGTGGAGGAGAGGTACGGAGACAGGTGTGGAGGAGAGGTACGGAGACAGGTGTGGAGTAGAGGTATGGAGACAGGTGTGGAGGAGAGGTACGGAGACAGGTGTGGAGGAGAGGTACGGAGACAGGTGTGGAGGAGAGGTACGGAGACAGGTGTGGAGGAGAGAGATGGAGACAGGTGTGGAGGAGAGGTACGGAGACAGGTGTGGAGGAGAGGTACGGAGACAGGTGTGGAGGAGAGAGATGGAGACAGGTGTGGAGGAGAGGGATGGAGACAGGTGTGGAGTAGAGGTATGGAGACAGGTGTGGAGGAGAGGGATGGAGACAGGTGTGGAGGAGAGGTATGGAGACAGGTGTGGAGGAGAGAGATGGAGACAGGTGTGGAGTAGAGGTATGGAGACAGGTGTGGAGGAGAGGGATGGAGACAGGTGTGGAGGAGAGGTATGGAGACAGGTGTGGAGGAGAGGTATGGAGACAGGTGTGGAGGAGAGGGATGGAGACAGGTGTGGAGGAAGCGTATGGCGTGCTCTGCTTTGTGCCTGGCATTCATCATGTTTTCCGATGCCTTATGATGACTATATGTGCTCTGACAGCCACATAATGGATTTAATGTCTAATCCATTCGGAGTACACCCACTGGGAGAGATTCTTATATACACTGAAAAACTCCTGATAATCTGGATAAACTAGATACTACTAGATAAACTAGATAAACTAATAAAATTATCCCCCCCCCCCCCCCCTCATTTCCAGTCCCTACACCTGTTATGACACTGGGCCACAGCACTTCCTGCCCTGGAGGGTGGCGATATTTCATCGTTTAGGCCCCTCTCTGACACACCCGCTTCAACATATCGAGAGATACGAAGAAGACCTCCGTTAACTGTGAGGTGTACTGGAACACATAAAACAGAAAGCATGATGTGGTCCTCCAGGCTGTAGTGGATTCCCGCGCTGCATGTTGTAAAACAAATTAGACATGTAATGGACAAACACGCCTGCTTCCCCAGCAGCTCTTTGTAGAAGAATTGCTGGCATGCTGCTAAGGAACGGCAAATTATTGGTCATATTTTACGTACGAGATTAGCACCTGTGCCTCCACGTCCCTTATATTTCCCACTCTGTTCTGCTAAGTGACACACTACCATTACCTGTCAGCGCACTCCTCCGGAGTAGCGGAGCTTTGAACCGATACAGGGATCCCGGACTGATCCTGGTACAGTGCAGTGTGGCACGGCGGCATCGTAATGTTACGAGGCGCGAGGGTAGTGAACCCCAGCTGCTGACCCCAGACCTGACCCCAGCTGTTGACCCCAGACCTGACCCCAGCTGTTGACCCCAGACCTGACCACAGATCTGACACCAGCTGCTGACCCCAGACCCGATCGTCACGTGTGCACTCTGCAAGTTTTTCAACCGCCGCTTTCTAAAGTCTGTCAGTGCACTTGAAAAAGAGAAGGAAAAAAATTAATCTCGCCATGTAGCAAATAAATAAATAAAAAATCCTCCATCACGCCGGGCAGAGAGCACTAAATAAATCATGATGGTGAGTTTGAATGCAAAGTGAGATTTAGGGAGGACTGTCTCCCAGAGCAGACCCCACTTTACTAATCCGCTGGAGCAGGACACTGGCGTTAATTCAGAGTGAACGGATGAAGCGCATACACACAGGCCTGGCCCAGCGTGCCACATGTTCTTTAAAGCATGTTTACATCAGTCCGCATTAGTCCGAGCGCTGTTTTAAGACCATCACACACTCATACACACAAAGCCACAAGCACACACACTCATACACACCTATATTTCCACCCCTCGAACTTAAATCGTTTGATTTGACACCGTTTCACCAGTTGTGACTGGTCTGTGAAGCAGGACTGTTCTGAAGCCAGCCGTGCCGCGGTGTGGTGGTGAAACAGATGTTTGATTATGCAGTCCCCAGGTCATCAAAGTCCTCAAAGTTGTTGGAGTATTTTGGAGTAGACTCTAGGCATCACCCACATGAGGGTGGGCATGCAAGAGCCAGAGTGCAAAGGCACTGAGCCATCCACAGAGAATGTGTGTTAAAGCAGAGGGCCATACAGTTTCCATTAGTCTCGCTGTCAGAACTTTGAATGTGTGTGTGTGTGTGTGTGTGTGTGTGTGTGTGTGTGTGTGTGTGTGTGTGTGTGTGTGTGTGTGTGTGTGTGTGTGTGTGTGTGTGTGTGTGTGTGTGTGTGTGTGTGTGTGTAAGTTTGGTGTTTTATTCATGAGTTACGTCTAGCAGTCATTCTCTCCATCAACGTTTGTTTGATGCAGTGAGGATAGCACACACACACACACACACACACACACACACAATTGAAGTCAAGCAAAAAGTTAAAGTTAACCAATATGGTGATGCATAATTATGTTCTGGATGAGCAGATTTGTGGTCTACTCTACAGTTTCTATCTCTGCTAGTTAAACTTCACACGATTGACAGGGAAGACGTGTTCCATGTAGCTGCAGCATTTGTGATGAAACGTAGAAGCTGTTAAGTAGTGGTAGGAAGAATCAAATCAAGAGGAAGAGACTTTAACATATGAACATACAGTATGAATTATAATATATGCAAAACAACATAGCACAACAAAGGTAAGAACTAGAACAAATGAGAGATGATTCAGTTTTCATAGCGTTCATGGTGGTTGCCAAAGCTGGACATTGTATGCAAAAGTGTGGATATTAGGTCTGATTATATTAGGTCTGTTTATATTAGGTCTGATTATATTAGGTCTGATGCAACGGTACGTGATTCTGTGGCATTTGAGCCACAGAATCAAAGAGAAGTGTTGCTAAGTCTGTTACTCTGGTTACGGAGGCTGTTACTCTGGTTACGGAGGCTGTTACTCTGGTTACGGAGGCTGCCATGCTACAGCACCCCACAGCATCTTGTACTTAACCTTCAGTAACAGGCTGCACGGAGCATGGACCTGCTATAGATCTATATAGATCTATAGATCATGGACCTGCTATAGATCTATAGATCATGGACCTGCTATAGATCTATATAGATATATAGATCATGGACCTGCTATAGATCTATATAGATCTATAGATCATGGACCTGCCATAGATCTATATCTATATAGATCTATAGATCATGGACCTGCTATAGATCTCTGTGGCGGAACGTTTACCGCTTCTAAGTAGTTATAGATTTTGTTGTACATCCCAAAGATTAATGAATGATTAATTTGACACAATGTCCGTACACAATCGGTAGAAATGCTATTTCATATTGATGTTTTACATTGCAAGACTGATACAGTGCAGACAAGCAGATTTCTAAAGCAGATGTACATCAGGATATTGTGGTGGAGGTAAAGTAATGCCAATCATTTTTGTTGCACAATTTGGTAATCACCATTGTTGACCTTGGCAGTATGTGGGTGTATTAAAACATCTAAAAAGAACGGTACATTGTGTATGTATGTGTGTGTGTGTGTGTGTGTGTGTGTGTGTGTGTGTGTGTGTGTGTGTGTGTGTGTGTGTGTGCGTGTGTGCGTGTGTGTGTGTGTGTGTGTGTGTGTGTGTGTGAGAGAGAGAGAGAGAGAGAGAGAGAGAGAAGAATTTAGAAACAAAGAGAAAGAACACTTGAATGATGAGGAACTTTTAAAGACTTTAGCTCACGGGACACTGGATGACCACCAGACAGTCAGAGAAGGTCACTGGGCCCAAGTCCAGGCTAATGAGATAAACCAAAAAAAAGGGAGGAGACAGAGAGAGAGATGCAGGGAGGAAGAGAAGAGACAGAATGGAGAGAAAGAGAAATCAGACCTTTTGGCTGCTCTAACCTATTTTCTGGCTCCTGTTTGTTAGATTTGAAAACAGACGGGGGATCCACACATCCCCTTCATCCCCCCTTCTCTCTCTGACTGAGTGTCATCTTCTCCAACGTGGGCGAAGGAGTCAAATTATGAGCTTATTTTCTCTCTGTCTCCCCCTCTCTTTCTCTCTCATTCTCTCACTGTCTCTCTCTCTTTCTCTCGCACTCTCTCTTTCTCTTTCTATATATGTGTGCATGTGCATGCAGCTTTCTCCCTGTGAAGTGACACGAACACCTGCAGCCAGACTTCAAACCCGATGGCGTTCGGCAGAGACACCACGAGAGAGAGAGACTGGGGAGAGAGAGATAGAGAAAGAGAGAGAGAGAGACAAGAGAGAGAGAGACAGGAGAGAGAAAGACAGGAGAGAGAGGAGAGAGAGAGAGAGAGACGGGAGAGGACAGCACTGAGCCGCGGCCTGATTAGCTCAGCTTAGAGTTGTGGAGGTGTTTTACTCATGTGGCACCGTTGGGTTCGCGTATCTCTGTGGGCCCGTGGGCCTTTTCCATCGACCGTTCCATTATCATTGTGCAGGCCATTTGTAGGTTAGCAAGCCTTTTGTGGTCACTTAGCCGCACCCTGGTTTGAGCAGGCAAAGGGCGTCACCCCTGACGGGTGAGCAGTGGAGGCAAATGAAGGCGTTCATTTCGAATCACCAGACGTAGACCACCTCTCTAACGCAGCAGCAGAGCAGGGTTCATACTTGAAGGCACATGTGGTTTTGAAATGTACCATCATGACTGTGGATCTAGAACGCAGAAGGTCTGGAGCTCTGTGCTCTATACATGCTGCAGAGAAAATCAAGAGAACACTCTGACGGGGAGGGTTTTGAAATGACGACATTTTATTATCACCCCTACACTGCACTGCAAATGACTGAACATACGTAGTGTTAGGCCTTCCTTCAAGAAGAATGTGGCGGATGTCATGTGTTGAAGGCCGCCATTTGGCCTTCTCAAGGAAGATTTTAAACTCATAGACCCAAATATATGTTCCTTATTACCATTACCACAACAAGGTTATACTGGCAAAAGCTCAAACGGTGAAGAAGTCACATGGCTTGGTGAGGAAGCAGTTAGATTGCCTTCAAGAACTATAATTTTAACTTGGATGAGTGGTTTCATCTTCCACCATTGTTCTTGTTTACTATGCTTTATGTATGTAATATGTAGGGGGGGGTGGTAAAGGTGAGCAGTTTCATTGACTCTTCCGAGTGATTCTTCTGTACCCTATAACCACGGTCATTACACCCTGAAGGTTTTCCACTTCGCGGCAATGAATAATTCATAGAACTGTAACGCGTGAAAAGGACGTCTGTAGAATCCATATGAATGAAGTTTGCAGGAGCAGGTGTTGTTAAACCTGCCCCTTTCTCTAACCGTAACCACTGTCACTTTTCATATGTCGTGACAGCGCGTTTGGTCTCCATATGCACAGGCTTGCTTATGAAATTAGGAGCTGTCTTGAAAATGTCACCAGCAGTAGGACAGATGAAGCATGAGTCATTTGGACATACAGCTTCCTGGTTTTAGCAAACTAGAATCTAGCTTGCTAGCAAACAAAGAGCTAGTTATTGAGTGTCAGAATGTTTTAGCTAGGCTATGTAAAGCTAGTCTCTAGGCAACAGAAAACATTCTTCCTGTCATGTTACTATTAAGATGCAGAGATGTTTATTCTTGGCACATATACACTTTGCTGATATATTTGAATTTTACATGTTGAGTTTTTTAATCAGTGACCCTTGCATAAGTCAATCTCTAAAGTAGTTTGCTTGTTTTCTATGTATGTATGCATGTATCTCGCAGGGTCAAATGAATTATTACACAACACAACTGTGTTTCCAAGGTTGTACTCTTGCTGTCTTGAATCACGATCATTTTGACAGTCGCTGGTGGATGATACATTGGCCTCAGGGGGGAGAGACAAGGCAAAATCACAAAAAAAGTCCACAGTGGTTCTCACAGGATAAAAGTATTAAAAACTAGCAGCACCAGCCCCCGAGTGAGCACATGGCTCCTCTCTGTTCTGAACCCAGTTCAGCCTGGATCGACACGGGGCTACCTGGCACCTCAGACATTCACAAGCCCAGTGTTATCCAATGTGGTTCCAAACAGCTCGTTTTCTGGTTCTCAGCTACAGGAGACACAACAACTGGTGTCCTTCGCACCACCCAAAGGTGTAGCGCTTATGAGACTTTGAAATCTGCAGCTATTACGACTGAATCGTAGAGCATTCCTTCATCTGCACAGGTGGGGGATACAAACCTTGAAACAGCGTACAGACAGACAGTTTTCCACATAATGTGTCTAGGAGGAAATGGTCCTGTTTGGGATGCACCACTGAGATGGTGGCCCCTGGCTGGGCTGCTGGCTGCCTGCTAATTGGCTCAGAACCCAGTTAAATGAATCGACCAAAATGCAGAGCAATTATCAGTGGTAAAGTGCCACTGGGCAGGAAAGAGCCCCAATCAGCCCCTGAAGGAAATGTTTGTGTGTATATATTGAGGAATATATAATACAGTAATATAAATAGGACACTGACAATGATTTATTACCATCTTTGCAATCATGTGTCATGTCATGATCTTGTGCTACCTGCACAATGTCTCTGACTAATTCTACCCGCTGGCTTGAGCAAATGACCAAGTCGAAGTGAAATTCCAGGGAGGACTTTCACTTTCTTGTCTTGAACTCTCTGCTCCTGGACGATGACTAATAGTCCTTTGAAACAAGATAAACAGCACAACAGGCCTGACACTAAAGTCAAAGCAATTCCTGGACAGTAACCTGGCATTTGTCTGAACAATAACACGGGTTTTATTCCTTTCAGCCATTCCATCCTGGGCCTGGTGCACAGCCAGCAGTCTGTCTCCTCCAGTAACATCTCTTCTTAACGCCAGGCAGATACTGCTGATGTTATTTCATGCAAAACAGCTGATGCACTCCGTCTGGAGCTAATTCTTTTTATTCCCGGTTCACTGTGGTTCACACTGACGTATTTACCAATCGAACCAAAAGGTATAAACGAAAGTCACGTGGAGACGTCACATCCTGAGAGCTTTTATGAGGTAGGTGTTACAATGATAATGCCAACCGAACTACAGCAGTGCCCTGTGCGTGGCCAAATATGCTTGTGGGGTAGCAATTATGAAAGCTCGGGTACAGCTGGCAACATGCATGGAGGAGGCAGAACCAGATTTCTCACGTTGGACACTTTCTCACTCGTGCTACCAGATGAAGCAGCACAGGGGCTTGGTGGTCAGCACGTTTGGGGCTTGGTGGTCAGCACGTTTGGGGCTTGGTGGTCAGCACGTTTGGGGCTTGGTGGTCAGCACGTTTGCTTCCTAGAGTCTTGGGTCTGTCTACCTCTCTGGGTGGAGTTTACACGCTAATCCCTGTCTCTGTGGGTTCCTTCTGGGTTCTGTGGTTTCGTCCCACTGTTGAGAAACGAGTGTGTGTGTGTGTGTGTGTGTGTGTGTGTGTGTGTGTGTGTGTGTGTGTGTGTGTGTGTGTGTGTGGAGTGTCTTGCTTGTAAAGTGCCCTTGGATTTGGAGGAAGTTGCTAAATGAGTGTAATTTCATTCATCAGTCACACCAGGGTTTGTTTTAATTGAACTGCAGCTCACTGCCATATACACGTCATTCCCATTGATGTTATGTAGAAACTAAGACAACACAAGTATACAAGTATAGAGAGAGCTGAGTTGTATTAACTATTAACACAAACACCATGTAGATATTTGCTTGTGCTCCCATAGATTAATAATAGCAACACATACACGAGCTATCTGAAAAACCATCTGAAAATCATAACAGATTGGATGTTTTTCTTTTTTCTGGTGGTTTCTGATCTACTACTTGGATCAACCCTATTTCAGCTTAAAGGCCATGACGGAGCGTGGAGTGCTGACGGTTCCCCTCTTCCTCGTGTCTGGCTGCTTTCACCAGACGGTGCGGCGTGCTCAGCGGGGATTGAACCGGAGTACATTTACATTTACAGAATTTCGCAGACATTTTTTGTTCAGAGCAACTTAAAATAGTGCTTTGTTGTCTCCATGGAAGAAATCCTTATACTAGTATGTGAGGCTACAGCCCAAGGATTTCACTGAGCTAGAACCCAGAAGCTAGAGAGAACACATAAAAGGACAAAACACAATAGTGTTTTTAGGTGTATGTAGACACACACCAGCAAGTGAAATATAGGTAAATAATCAAGTGCTTTGACTAGTGCATAATTTAGTTGCTGTTCTGTGGTGTTTTAAGAGGTCTTCATCACTAGACCTTGAATGCAAATTCCAGTCAGGTGTTTGGTAATTACTTGTAGTTAATGTAATCCACAGAAGTATTCAAAGCACCACCTTCAAAGTCAATTTACTACAGACTTTTTGACCATGAATTCATGAATTTTGAACTACCACGAAATATAAGATCCAGGATCAGGAAGTGCATTTAAGGTATTATGAAATAATAACAGCATCAATGATAGTAAGAAGTAATGACATGTGTAATGTGCTTTTCTTAAAGCACATCTAACCAACAACTGTAACAAAACAGCATCAAAAGCATCAAACATTCATAAATGCCAAACTAACAATGTGGTTGCGGTGCAGTCTGAAGAAACAGCGTGTTTAATGGTGTTAGGCACAGCGAGCTGTGTGTGAGGTGCTTTATGTGAAGAGGCTCTCTCACGCACGGCTGTACGTTTGTTAGGAGGTCGAGAGAGGACAACCAGAGCAGAAACGGAGAGATGGAGTAGAAGGTCGGCGGGTCGCACAGCTAAGCAGGGGCATAAACAGCTTGATATGTTAAAATAAGACTTTTAAATCAATATACGCGTACACGGGGAGCCAGTTTAGCTGAGCAGAACAGGAGAAATATGAGCAGAAGGAGAAGTATGAGTGAGATCTCTGGCAGCACAATTTTGTACCTACTGGAGTCTCTTGAGAAATTCAGAAGGTAGTCCAGCAAAATGAACCTCACAATAGTCCAACTGGCAAGAAGCACATTTCTCAGCATCAGCAGGTGAGATTCAATGTTATTATTTGTTATTATTAAGTGTCAAATATTGACTTACTACCAAATATGATACTTAGGTTATGGGCTTGAGTTAACCCAGTGAAACCTGACCATTACACAAGTGAATAGTAAAATTAATAAAGGATATATGACAAAGGATAAATAAAGTCTTAAAATATTTTAGAAAGAATATTGAAGAAAATGAAGAAAATTATATTGCATCCAGGTTTTTATTTGATGTCAAAATAAGAACACAAGCAAATGCCACATTGCTCTTAGTTCTGGTATAAATTTGGGTGTCATCAGCATAACGATGAAAGCTCAAGCCAAATTTCCTAATTATATGCCCCAAAGGTAACGTATAAATATTAAACAGAAATGGCCCCAAAGGTAAAATATAAATATTAAACAGTAACTGCCCTAGGAAAGATCCTTGAGGGACGCCTTGGTAAACCTGTAAAGTGTGAGATTTATTACTACCTAACATTCCATTATTCCTAACAGAAGGACATGACAAACTGTATCAAAGGCAGCACTAAAATCCATCAAAATAAGGATGTTAAGAGACTCAGAGTCTGTCGACACAAGATTACTCACAACCCTCAGCAAGGCAGTTTCAGTCTTATGCCCAAGAACCAGACTGAAATCTTCCAGAAATGTGCACTGTATCAGATGTTTTGAAGTAGTGTTAATTACAGCAGAGCCAACAGACACTTGTTTAAGAGATAAGTAGGAAGAGGGTCAACTGTGCAAGTAGAAGACATTATGTTAGTAATCAGCTTGGAGAGCTGCTGTGTAGTTACAGCTGCAGAACATTAGAAGAGATAGAAGAGCAGAAGAGACTGGTGTAACCTGGGTCAGACAGATGAGACTGGTGTCACCTGGGTCAGACAGACGAGACTGGTGTCACCTGGGTCAGACAGAAGAGACTGGTGTCACCTGGGTCAGACAGAAGAGACTGGTGTCACCTGGGTCAGACAGATGAGACTGGTGTCACCTGGGTCAGACAGACGAGACTGGTGTCACCTGGGTCAGACAGATGAGACTGGTGTCACCTGGGTCAGACAGATGAGACTGGTGTCACCTGGGTCAGACAGATGAGACTGGTGTCACCTGGGTCAGACAGATGAGACTGGTGTCACCTGGGTCAGACAGAAGAGACTGGTGTCACCTGGGTCAGACAGAAGAGACTGGTGTCACCTGGGTCAGACAGATGAGACTGGTGTCACCTGGGTCAGACAGACGAGACTGGTGTCACCTGGGTCAGACAGATGAGACTGGTGTCACCTGGGTCAGACAGATGAGACTGGTGTCACCTGGGTCAGACAGATGAGACTGGTGTCACCTGGGTCAGACAGAAGAGACTGGTGTCACCTGGGTCAGACAGAAGAGACTGGTGTCACCTGGGTCAGACAGAAGAGACTGGTGTCACCTGGGTCAGACAGAAGAGACTGGTGTCACCTGGGTCAGACAGACGAGACTGGTGTCACCTGGGCCAGACAGATGAGACTGGTGTCACCTGGGTCAGACAGAAGAGACTGGTGTCACCTGGGTCAGACAGAAGAGACTGGTGTCACCTGGGTCAGACAGAAGAGACTGGTGTCACCTGGGTCAGACAGATGAGACTGGTGTCACCTGGGTCAGACAGAAGAGACTGGTGTCACCTGGGTCAGACAGAAGAGACTGGTGTCACCTGGGTCAGACAGATGAGACTGGTGTCACCTGGGTCAGACAGACGAGACTGGTGTCACCTGGGTCAGACAGAAGAGACTGGTGTCACCTGGGTCAGACAGATGAGACTGGTGTCACCTGGGTCAGACAGAAGAGACTGGTGTCACCTGGGTCAGACAGAAGAGACTGGTGTCACCTGGGTCAGACAGAAGAGACTGGTGTCACCTGGGTCAGACAGACGAGACTGGTGTCACCTGGGCCAGACAGATGAGACTGGTGTCACCTGGGTCAGACAGAAGAGACTGGTGTCACCTGGGTCAGACAGAAGAGACTGGTGTCACCTGGGTCAGACAGAAGAGACTGGTGTCACCTGGGTCAGACAGACGAGACTGGTGTCACCTGGGCCAGACAGATGAGACTGGTGTCACCTGGGTCAGACAGATGAGACTGGTGTCACCTGGGTCAGACAGATGAGACTGGTGTCACCTGGGTCAGACAGAAGAGACTGGTGTCACCTGGGTCAGACAGAAGAGACTGGTGTCACCTGGGTCAGACAGATGAGACTGGTGTCACCTGGGTCAGACAGAAGAGACTGGTGTCACCTGGGTCAGACAGACGAGACTGGTGTCACCTGGGTCAGACAGACGAGACTGGTGTCACCTGGGTCAGACAGATGAGACTGGTGTCACCTGGGTCAGACAGAAGAGACTGGTGTCACCTGGGTCAGACAGAAGAGACTGGTGTCACCTGGGTCAGACAGACGAGACTGGTGTCACCTGGGTCAGACAGATGAGACTGGTGTCACCTGGGTCAGACAGAAGAGACTGGTGTCACCTGGGTCAGACAGAAGAGACTGGTGTCACCTGGGTCAGACAGATGAGACTGGTGTCACCTGGGTCAGACAGATGAGACTGGTGTCACCTGGGTCAGACAGAAGAGACTGGTGTCACCTGGGTCAGACAGAAGAGACTGGTGTCACCTGGGTCAGACAGACGAGACTGGTGTCACCTGGGCCAGACAGATGAGACTGGTGTCACCTGGGTCAGACAGAAGAGACTGGTGTCACCTGGGTCAGACAGAAGAGACTGGTGTCACCTGGGTCAGACAGAAGAGACTGGTGTCACCTGGGTCAGACAGACGAGACTGGTGTCACCTGGGCCAGACAGATGAGACTGGTGTCACCTGGGTCAGACAGATGAGACTGGTGTCACCTGGGTCAGACAGATGAGACTGGTGTCACCTGGGTCAGACAGAAGAGACTGGTGTCACCTGGGTCAGACAGATGAGACTGGTGTCACCTGGGTCAGACAGAAGAGACTGGTGTCACCTGGGTCAGACAGACGAGACTGGTGTCACCTGGGTCAGACAGACGAGACTGGTGTCACCTGGGTCAGACAGATGAGACTGGTGTCACCTGGGTCAGACAGAAGAGACTGGTGTCACCTGGGTCAGACAGACGAGACTGGTGTCACCTGGGTCAGACAGATGAGACTGGTGTCACCTGGGTCAGACAGAAGAGACTGGTGTCACCTGGGTCAGACAGAAGAGACTGGTGTCACCTGGGTCAGACAGATGAGACTGGTGTCACCTGGGTCAGACAGATGAGACTGGTGTCACCTGGGTCAGACAGAAGAGACTGGTGTCACCTGGGTCAGACAGAAGAGACTGGTGTCACCTGGGTCAGACAGACGAGACTGGTGTCACCTGGGTCAGACAGACGAGACTGGTGTCACCTGGGTCAGACAGACGAGACTGGTGTCACCTGGGTCAGACAGAAGAGACTGGTGTCACCTGGGTCAGACAGAAGAGACTGGTGTCACCTGGGTCAGACAGATGAGACTGGTGTCACCTGGGTCAGACAGAAGAGACTGGTGTCACCTGGGTCAGACAGACGAGACTGGTGTCACCTGGGTCAGACAGAAGAGACTGGTGTCACCTGGGTCAGACAGACGAGACTGGTGTCACCTGGATCAGACAGACGAGACTGGTGTCACCTGGGTCAGACAGACGAGACTGGTGTCACCTGGGTCAGACAGAAGAGACTGGTGTCACCTGGGTCAGACAGAAGAGACTGGTGTCACCTGGGTCAGACAGAAGAGACTGGTGTCACCTGGGTCAGACAGAAGAGACTGGTGTCACCTGGGTCAGACAGACGAGACTGGTGTCACCTGGGTCAGACAGAAGAGACTGGTGTCACCTGGGTCAGACAGAAGAGACTGGTGTCACCTGGGTCAGACAGATGAGACTGGTGTCACCTGGGTCAGACAGAAGAGACTGGTGTCACCTGGGTCAGACAGAAGAGACTGGTGTCACCTGGGTCAGACAGACGAGACTGGTGTCACCTGGGTCAGACAGAAGAGACTGGTGTCACCTGGGTCAGACAGAAGAGACTGGTGTCACCTGGGTCAGACAGATGAGACTGGTGTCACCTGGGTCAGACAGAAGAGACTGGTGTCACCTGGGTCAGACAGACGAGACTGGTGTCACCTGGGTCAGACAGAAGAGACTGGTGTCACCTGGGTCAGACAGATGAGACTGGTGTCACCTGGGTCAGACAGATGAGACTGGTGTCACCTGGGTCAGACAGAAGAGACTGGTGTCACCTGGGTCAGACAGATGAGACTGGTGTCACCTGGGTCAGACAGAAGAGACTGGTGTCACCTGGGTCAGACAGACGAGACTGGTGTCACCTGGGTCAGACAGATGAGACTGGTGTCACCTGGGTCAGACAGATGAGACTGGTGTCACCTGGGTCAGACAGAAGAGACTGGTGTCACCTGGGTCAGACAGACGAGACTGGTGTCACCTGGGTCAGACAGAAGAGACTGGTGTCACCTGGGTCAGACAGAAGAGACTGGTGTCACCTGGGTCAGACAGACAAACTGGTGTCACCTGGGTCAGACAGACGAGACTGGTGTCACCTGGGTCAGACAGACGAGACTGGTGTCACCTGGGTCAGACAGAAGAGACTGGTGTCACCTGGGTCAGACAGATGAGACTGGTGTCACCTGGGTCAGACAGAAGAGACTGGTGTCACCTGGGTCAGACAGACAAACTGGTGTCACCTGGGTCAGACAGACGAGACTGGTGTCACCTGGGTCAGACAGACGAGACTGGTGTCACCTGGGTCAGACAGATGAGACTGGTGTCACCTGGGTCAGACAGATGAGACTGGTGTCACCTGGGTCAGACAGAAGAGACTGGTGTCACCTGGGTCAGACAGAAGAGACTGGTGTCACCTGGGTCAGACAGAAGAGACTGGTGTCACCTGGGTCAGACAGATGAGACTGGTGTCACCTGGGTCAGACAGAAGAGACTGGTGTCACCTGGGTCAGACAGAAGAGACTGGTGTCACCTGGGTCAGACAGATGAGACTGGTGTCACCTGGGTCAGACAGATGAGACTGGTGTCACCTGGGTCAGACAGATGAGACTGGTGTCACCTGGGTCAGACAGACGAGACTGGTGTCACCTGGGTCAGACAGATGAGACTGGTGTCACCTGGGTCAGACAGAAGAGACTGGTGTCACCTGGGTCAGACAGAAGAGACTGGTGTCACCTGGGTCAGACAGAAGAGACTGGTGTAACCTGGGTCAGACAGACGAGACTGGTGTCACCTGGGTCAGACAGAAGAGACTGGTGTCACCTGGGTCAGACAGACAAACTGGTGTCACCTGGGTCAGACAGACGAGACTGGTGTCACCTGGGTCAGACAGATGAGACTGGTGTCACCTGGGTCAGACAGACAAACTGGTGTCACCTGGGTCAGACAGACGAGACTGGTGTCACCTGGGTCAGACAGACGAGACTGGTGTCACCTGGATCAGACAGACAAACTGGTGTCACCTGGGTCAGACAGACGAGACTGGTGTCACCTGGGTCAGACAGATGAGACTGGTGTCACCTGGGTCAGACAGACGAGACTGGTGTCACCTGGGTCAGACAGAAGAGACTGGTGTCACCTGGGTCAGACAGACAAGACTGGTGTCACCTGGGTCAGACAGACGAGACTGGTGTCACCTGGGTCAGACAGAAGAGACTGGTGTCACCTGGATCAGACAGAAGAGACTGGTGTAACCTGGGTCAGACAGACGAGACTGGTGTCACCTGGGTCAGACAGAAGAGACTGGTGTCACCTGGATCAGACAGACAAACTGGTGTCACCTGGGTCAGACAGACGAGACTGGTGTCACCTGGGTCAGACAGATGAGACTGGTGTCACCTGGGTCAGACAGACGAGACTGGTGTCACCTGGGTCAGACAGACGAGACTGGTGTCACCTGGATCAGACAGAAGAGACTGGTGTCACCTGGGTCAGACAGATGAGACTGGTGTCACCTGGGTCAGACAGAAGAGACTGGTGTCACCTGGGTCAGACAGAAGAGACTGGTGTCACCTGGGTCAGACAGAAGAGACTGGTGTCACCTGGATCAGACAGACAAACTGGTGTCACCTGGGTCAGACAGACGAGACTGGTGTCACCTGGATCAGACAGACAAACTGGTGTCACCTGGGTCAGACAGAAGAGACTGGTGTCACCTGGGTCAGACAGAAGAGACTGGTGTCACCTGGATCAGACAGACAAACTGGTGTCACCTGGGTCAGACAGACGAGACTGGTGTCACCTGGGTCAGACAGAAGAGACTGGTGTCACCTGGGCCAAACAGAAGAGACTGGTGTCACCTGGGTCAGACAGAAGAGACTGGTGTCACCTGGGTCAGACAGACGAGACTGGTGTCACCTGGGTCAGACAGACGAGACTGGTGTCACCTGGGTCAGACAGAAGAGACTGGTGTCACCTGGGTCAGACAGAAGAGACTGGTGTCACCTGGGCCAAACAGAAGAGACTGGTGTCACCTGGGTCAGACAGAAGAGACTGGTGTCACCTGGGTCAGACAGAAGAGACTGGTGTCACCTGGGGCAGACAGAAGAGACTGGTGTCACCTGGGTCAGACAGAAGAGACTGGTGTCACCTGGGTCAGACAGACAAACTGGTGTCACCTGGGTCAGACAGACGAGACTGGTGTCACCTGGGTCAGACAGACGAGACTGGTGTCACCTGGGTCAGACAGAAGAGACTGGTGTCACCTGGGTCAGACAGACGAGACTGGTGTCACCTGGGTCAGACAGACCAACAGACTAGACTGGTGTCAGACAGACCAACAGACTAGACTGGTGTCACCTGGGTCAGACAGACGAGACTGGTGTCACCTGGGTCAGACAGATGAGACTGATGTCACCTGGATCAGACAGACCAACAGACGAGACTGGTGTCACCTGGGTCAGACAGACCAACAGACGAGACAGGTGTCACCTGGATCAGACAGACCAACAGACGAGACTGGTGTCACCTGGGTCAGACAGAAGAGACTGGTGTCACCTGGGTCAGACAGACCAACAGACGAGACAGGTGTCACCTGGCTCAGACAGATGAGCAAACGAGACTGGTGTCACCTGGATCAGACAGACCAACAGACGAGACTGGTGTCATTTGGGTCAGACAGACCAACAGACTAGACTGGTGTCACCTGGATCAGACAGACTAGACTGGTGTCACCTGGGTCAGACAGACGAGACTGGTGTCACCTGGATCAGACAGACCAACAAACATGTTGTCCAGTAGCAGATTGATAAACGATTCATAATCTGTATATTTAAGATTTCCGTAATAAAAAACATGCAGACCAAGTCCAAATTATAACGTGTTACATGAAGTAAATGTAAATGTTCTGACTGTCAAGGATCCCCCTAAAATACTGAAGTGAGGGTCAGCAACAATGATATTGTGGTACCCAGTACTAACAATGACCTATACAATGTTCTTAATAAAAACACATTTCATCATTCTGCAGTAAATTTACTTACAACAAACTAAGTTAAACACGTTCGAGCTATTTGAAGCACATGTTCAAGCTACAAGCTTTTGTCATGAGGATTCTTCTGTTGCCCACAGTTGTTTAGAATGAAAGCAAACAAGGTTTATTAGCCTGAACATCATGACAGAACACGTGTGGCTTCCTCACATGTAAAAGGTCTGTAACCATGGTTATGATTATGATTATGAGTTTCTTTTTATACAGCATGTTTTATTTCATTATGGCCCTTATAACCATCGACCTTAATGTGACGAAAATAGACGTAAAAGAAAATAAATTCATTTTTCATGTTAAGCAGCAGGAGGAAATATAATTTTAGTAAGAAATACTCACAATTGTTCTTTCTCACATGTTAATTATTTTAGGTGTTGCGTGTGGTGTAAGGTGTTTTTACAGTGCTGTATTACATCAGCATGGGCAGAATTGTGCCGTGAACTGCTCCAGCGGGACAGAGGAAACGTGTTTCACCGTGCAGGACTCCTGTGTATGGGCAGGACTGCGGGACAGAGGAAACGTGTCCCACGGTGCAGGACTCCTGTGTGGGCAGGACTGCGGGACAGAGGAAACATGTCCCACGGTGCAGGACTCCTGTGTATGAGCAGGACTGTGGGACAGAGGAAACGTGTCCCACAGTGCAGGACTCCTGTGTATGGGCAGGACTGCGGGTCAGAGGAAACGTGTCCCAAGGTGCAGGACTCCTGTGTAGGGGCAGGAATGCGGGACAGAGGAAACGTGTCCCACGGTGCAGGACTCCTGTGTATGGGCAGGACTGCGGGTCAGAGGAAACGTGTCCCAAGGTGCAGGACTCCTGTGTAGGGGCAGGACTGCGTGACAGAGGAAACGTGTCCCACAGTGCAGGACTCCTGTGTATGGGCAGGACTGCGGGTCAGAGGAAACGTGTTTCATGGTGCAGGACTCCTGTGTAGGGGCAGGACTGCGGGACAGAGGAAACGTGTCCCACAGTGCAGGACTCCTGTGTATGGGCAGGACTGCGGGTCAGAGGAAACGTGTTTCACGGTGCAGGACTCCTGTGTAGGGGCAGGACTGCGGGACAGAGGAAACGTGTCCCACGGTGCAGGACTCCTGTGTGGGCAGGACTGCAGGACAGAAGAAACATGTCCCACGGTGTAGGACTCCTGTGTGGGCAGGCCTGCGGGACAGAGGAAATGTGTCCCACGGTGCAGGACTCCTGTGTATGGGCAGGACTGTGGGACAGAGGAAACGTGTCCCACGGTGCAGGACTCCTGTGTCGGCAGGACTGCGGGACAGAGGAAATGTGTCCCACGGTGCAGGACTCCTGTGTATGGGCAGGACTGTGGGACAGAAGAAACATGTCCCACGGTGTAGGACTCCTGTGTGGGCAGGCCTGCGGGACAGAGGAAATGTGTCGCACGGTGCAGGACTCCTGTGTATGGGCAGGACTGTGGGACAGAGGAAACGTGTCCCACGGTGCAGGACTCCTGTGTCGGCAGGACTGCGGGACAGAGGAAACATGTCCTACGGTGCAGGACTCCTGTGTGGGCAGGACTGCAGGACAGAGGAAACGTGTTCCACGTTTCGGCTTCCTGCTCGCAGCCAGTGATGCAGACAAGACACCTTGTCAGGCGTCAGAGTTGAGTTTCATATCAACAGCACTGAAGCCGGAGTCACAGTTCAAGGCATCTATGGTGCAGGCTGAAAGTAAATGGACAGAGATAGGAACAGAGAAGTGGACACAGAGAAGTGGACAGAGAGAGGTGGACACAGAGAAGTGGACACAGAGAAGTGGACAGACACTTTCGTCAGTTTAGGCTCATTTTAGGATGTTGGATTTGAGACAGTGACAGTTTTAATTTGAAGGTCTTTGCATCAGCGCATGGTGAGTCATACAGTATTCACCCATATGTGTCTGTGAAAGCCCTATATGAATCACATATGCTAATAGCTAAGAAATAAATATGCGCTCGCATTTACATGTCATTATCAAAATAGCATAAATAATACATAATGTAAAAAATATACATGTATAAATGTATATAGTTTGATGAGTCAAACACAGTGTTGCAGGTGTGTGAAATGGGGCTCATATTAAAAATATGTTATTGTGCATGAAACGTGTAAAACATAACAGGTTTGTAATAATCATCATATGTCATGATCATATATGATTTTTACAGAGCGTCTGCGTTTGTTCTCAGGCCTTTTTATACATGCACCGCTGGCCCCACCCCTCAACACCCCCTCATCTCAGGAAGC